>NW_028261390.1:67978310-68115810 GCF_051295495.1 Thamnophis sirtalis | reverse complement strand
AAAGTTTAATTTTGTTGCCTGAGTTTCTTTCAATCTTAAAAGGAAGTTTTAGGCAAGTATTACAAAATTAAACGTCATATTTATTCTTGAAATTCTTATTTTTGGATAGGATCGAGCCTGATTCGAAGGTAGATTTAGAAATGACAAGAATGATATGGGAAAAGATGTTGCACTGATTTTGCAAATGGAGCCAATGTCTTAATCATTAAAATGGATGTAGAATATACCAGAACAGTGACTTGCTGGTGTTGTTGTTATTATTATTATGGATTTACAAAAGAGTTGTGTTAAACTTATGAAGGAGTTTCTGGAAAAGAGAAAAGAAAAAAAAAGAAAAGAAATTAAGTTCTGGGAGACTATTTAAAGGGGTAAAAGTTCAAGGTTGTAAAACTACAAAGGATGGGAATAAAAAATCACAATACAATAAAAATAGCAGAGTTGGAAGGGACCTTGGAGGTCTTCTAGTCCAACCCCCTGCCTAGGCAGGAAACCTTATACTGTTTCAGACAAATGGCTATCCAACATCTTCTTAAAGACTTCCAGTGTTGGGGCATTCACAGCTTCTGGAGGCAACTTTTGTTCTACTGATTAATTGTTCAAGAAACTTCTCCTCAGTTCTAAGTTGCTTCTCTCCTTGATTAGTTTCCACCCGTTGCTTCTTGTTCTACCCTCAGGTGCCTTGGAGAATAGTTTGACTCCCTCTTCTTTGTGGCAACCCCTGAGATATTGGAAGACTGCTATCATCTCTCCCCTAGTCCTTCTTTCTATTAAACTAGACATACCCAGTTCCTGCAACCGTTCTTCATGTTTTAGTCTCCGGTCCCCTAATCATCTTTGTTGCTCTTCTCTGCACTCTTTCTAGAGTCTCCACATCAAAATTGGTTATTTGACCAAAGTTAAAATATATATTTGTTGTTTCTGGTGGGCCTTAGTCCATTTTTGTTGACCAGTACCAAATTATGAAGCTTTAAAAAATTGTTTATAGACTAGAGATAAGGTATGGAAGAAAGAGATATTTCACTGTATTTTCAGAAAAATAAACAATGTGATGAGTTACTGTCTCCAAAGTAATGGAATATGAAGTAGGTTTATTTGATTAAAATATATATGCTGTTATTTCTGACAACACTTAAGGAACAGATTTACTGATTAGGGCTGAACAAGAAGGCTTGAATTATTTCTTTTTATAGGTAAGAGATGAAGTTGAATCCAGAATGTGAACAAATCAAATGCTACATGATTAAACGTATCCAGACATTATATTATTGTCACATAACAAATGGAATAACTATGGAGGAAAAATATCATATTTATGGTTGACATTACACTTAGAGAATATTGGTGCAAGATATTCTGTCAAAGCTGTATTACTCCAGTATTGATTAAACAAATAGACAAATTGTTGTCTAAAGATTGTTGGAAATCTAACAAGCCAGGGAATCATCTTTCGTGTTTAGTGGCAATGTGCTAAGCTCGACAATATTGGAAAACAATTTACGAATGAATGCAACAAAATTTAAAAGTAGATTTCCCTTTTCAGCATTCTATTTTCCTATATTACTAAACCTGAAAGTCCTACAAAGAACACAGAATTCGCTTTGTTAACAGCTGCTGGAGTCCCTTCATGCATCTCAATTTTGGGATTTGCAAAAGATTTCTTTCATAGAAAAATAGCAAATTAAATTATGTGAAAATGTGTCAACGGCGGAGCAAACGCCATACAGTTAATCCTCGACTTACAATGATGATTGAGATCAGAAACCAAAAACCGGTTTTCCAAACTGCTTAGAAAGTTACCAACCGGTCCTCTCGAATAGGTGCGAACCGGCTGAATCCCACCACTGTGCTGGATGCATCCTGTGGGACGCTTAAATCCAGTCTGCAGGGCTGGAAATATGAAGGGACCAGCTCGCGGTGGCTCTGGTGGCTAAAATGGACTGCGTGTTGCCCCCACACCTCATTTTCACCCTCCATAGCCTCCTGTGGCACTCTGCTGGCTGAAACTGGGCTGAAAAATGGGCCCAGAGCAGGCCGAAAAACAGGTCCAAAATGGGCTGAAAAATGGTGAGGACTCTCACTGCAGGGATTCCCTATCTTTTAATTTGAACAGGATCAAGATATTCAGCACCATTATAATGAGGACTGATGTCAATTGAGCTACATTGTCAACCCTGAAGCTCACCTGGCCAGAGCAGAGGTGGTATTCAGCAGGTTCTGACCGGTTCTGGAGAATCGGTAGTGTAAATTTTGAGTGGTTTGGATAACCAATAAATACCACCTCTGACTGGCCCTGCCCCCATCTATTCTCTGCCTCCCGAGTCCCAGCTGATTGGGAGGGAATGGGGATTTTGCAGTATCCTTCCCCTGTCGTGCCCACCAAGTCATGCCACGCCCACCAAGCCATGCCCATAGAGCCCGTAGTAAAAATTTTGAATCCCACCACTGGACCAGAGCCATTTAGAGGCTTCAATGTTGCCATACTGGAGCTGAGGGACAGGGAGGGGGGAATTTAGATAGCTGGGGTTTTGTAGCCAAAACAAAATACTTGGTTTCTCCTGGGAACCAAGGACATTTCCAAGTGGCTGGCTAGAGGAGGAGTGAAGTTACCAGGCAACCGGATGGCATCCTGATTGGACCATATGTCTCAGTGGTGAAATTCAACTTTTTTTATTACTGGTTCTGTGGACGTGGCTTGGTGGGCATGGCAGGGGAAGGATACTGCCAATAGAGATTGCAACAGCTCTATTCCCACCCCGCTCTGGGGCCAGCCAGAGGTGGTATTTGCCGGTTCTCCAAACTATTCAAAATTTCCACTAATTCAGAACCTGCTGAATTTCACCCCTGATGTGCCTGACTGTTTGGGGAAGGGGAAACATTTTTACCTTTTAATTAGGTGAAAACTGCAGGAACATTCAGAATCCGTTTTCACCAACCTGTGCCAACACAATATATCCAATAAAACTGTTCTTTGAGGAATCTACCTGCCTCGGAGTTCTGTTAACTATGAGCGTACTACTTTGAAACCTGACATACAGTTGGTTTTGTTAAGCTTCTCATTTTCATGAGTAATGTTCAATGCACCTATAGATTTATTTGAACTGTGTATTATGTATGTATGTATGTATGTATGTATGTATGTATGTATGTATGTATGTATTTAGTGTCACAACCCCTGGTATGCCCAAATATGGGAGGACGCATACTGCTTCCTTTCTCTGTCTATCGGCTCGTCACAAGAGACCGATAGACAGAGAAAGGAAGCAGTATGCGTCCTCCCATATTTGGGCATACCAGGGGTTGTGACACTAACTACATACCTATTTCCCTGGCTCAGCTGATAAAGGAGGAGAACCTTGTGGCTTAGTGGTTAACACAACTGCCTAATATGTAATACAGCACAGGTTCTAATCCCAGTAAGGGTATGGCTAGCTGATGAGAGCTAAATAGCTCGAAATAGATCTATACTAGTCTCCCTTTATTTATTTATCAGCTCAAATACAACATATTGAACGCTTCAATGACTCCATCCAGCCACCCCATTCTCTGTCGTCCCCTTCTTCTTTTGGCCTCCATCTTTCCCAGCATCAGGCTCTTCTCCAGGGAGTCTTTCCTTCTCATTAGGTGGCAAAAGTATTTTGAGTTTCAGAAGATGATAGATAAATAGATAGATAGATAGATAGATAGATAGATAGATAGATAGATAGATAGATAGATATAATGTATGTATGTATGTATGTATGTATGTATGTATGTATGTATGTAGAGAGAGAGGGAGGGAGGGAGGGAGGGAGGGAGGGAGGGAGAGAGAGAGAGAGAGAGACATTTAGTGAATAAATGTTAGAGAACATTTTGCCTATGGATGTAGGTGAGTTATTGCATTGTTAGAACCAATTAGAAACGAGACAGGATCATTACCAAAGTGTCCATGAGTTCTCCTGAAATACTAAATCAAGCTAGTTCCACAAATGCCCCGGAGAAGACTCGGCACTTAAAGTTAATGCTAGCTACAGTAATAATAGTGGAATGAAAATCCTTAGGCATATATTAAGTCTTGGGGATTTATGTAGCAATTCTTGTTTCAAATAAAACAAAATTTGATACCAGATGTACAACTTCATTTTACAAGAGGCGTAGAATCACAGCTTACGCCCTTTTCGGAATTGTTCGTTTCACTTCCCGGCATCACAAATCCAGTTCGTCACTCATTTCCACATCACCAAGAACCACAGTGAGGGTGAAGTGGGTGGAGCAGAGCATGCTCCACGGGATATACTCAGTAGTGGGATTCAGCCGGTTTGCACCATTTTGGGAGAACCGGTTGATAACTTTCTGAACAATTCGGTGAATTGGTTGTTGGAAGAAATCATTAGGGCAGGAAACTGCTTGTTAAATTATTTGAATCCCACCACTGGGTATGCTTGATAGTCTACCAGCTGATAACCTGGTGTTGCCTGGGTAGTTTTTTATCCTAATCCTGTATTAGACAGGAAAAGCCCTGATTTCTGTGACAATTAAATTAGCTCCAAATGTGCCCCCCAGAAGCATCAAGAAAAATGATACCACCTTAATTTCTAATGTTGGATTTTTTCCCCTTACCAGAGGGAGCCCCCTTGTGGAGTACTGTGAAGCTGTTATTATGGCAACTCCATTGCACTGCACAGTAGAAGCCATTTTAAGGCACAACAGGCTGTATCTTAGCAGAACCCACAACCCAAAGGGTGTTAGGGGTGTCTTACCCCTACATTTTTCTCCAGAGAGTAAGTCATCTGTGTACCAAGTGTGGTTGAAATTGCTCGAGGTGTTCCAGAGTTATGCTGGAACACACACACACACACACACACACACACACACACACACACACAGACAGACAGACAGCCATTGTATGAATACATACATACATACATACATACATACGTACGTACGTACGTACGTACGTATGTATGTATGTATGTATGTATATGTTGTATTTGTGCTGATAAATAAATCTTTTGATGAGCCGAAGGACAGAGAATGGAAGTAGTGATCTTCCTCCCATATTTATATATATGATAGATAGATAGATAGATAGATAGATAGATAGATAGATAGATAGATAGATAGATAGATAGATAGATAGATAGATATGGGGGGGGAGAGAGAGAGAGAGAGAGAGATGATAGATGGATGGATGGATGGATGGATGGATGGACGGACGGACAGACAGACAGACAGACAGACAGACAGAGATCGGCAGAGAGAGCGATGAGAGAGATAGATAGATGGATGGATGGATGGATGGATGGATGGATGGATAGACAGACAGACAGACAGACAGACAGACAGACAGACAGACAGACAGACAGAGAGTGGGGTAAGGTAGAATAGAGAGATATGGAGAGAGAGAGATGGAGAGAGAGAGAGTATTTGTTCGGTTGAAATTGCTCAAGGCGTTCCAGTGTTATGCTGGAATATACACACACACAAAGTCATAGATAGATGATAGAGTGATAGATAGATAGATAGATAGGTAGGTAGGTAGGTAGGTAGGTAGGTAGGTAGGTAGGTAGGTAGGTAGGTAGATAGATAGATAGATAGATAGATAGATAGATAGATAGATAGATAGATAGATAGATAGATAGATAGATAGATAGATAGATAGATAGATAGATAGATAGATAGCAGAAGTGTCAAACTCAAGGCCCGTAGGCTGGACCTGGCCTTGCAGGATATTTAGATCTGACCCATGGAGATGCCCTGGAAAATACCAAAGGAGCAGCCCATGGGGCTTCTGCCAGCCCTCCCGAGCTCCATTTTTGCTGGCAGAGGGTTGCAGGAAGCTGTTCCAGCCAAAAAGGGATATTGGGAGCCCAATTTCACTGGCAAAGCATTCAGACTACCACACAGGCGCCTCCGACATGAGTGACATTGAGCTGGCCAGTTCGGAGAACTGGCAAATGCCACTTCTGACTGGCCCTGCCCCCATCTATTCTCTGTTTCTCGAGCCCCAGCTGACCGGGAAGAAATGGGGATTTTGCAGTATCCTTCCCCTGCCATGCTCACCAAGCCATGCCCACCAAGCCACACCCACAGAACTGGTAGTAATTTTTTTGGGGGGGAATCCCATCACTGTACAGGTGGCACAGCACCCTCTCTGTGGGCCCATGAACCATTCTCCTAGTTCAGCACTTCCCCTCGGCCAGCTGCACGTTGGATCTCTGCTGTGCATGTGTGTGGGTGGGGCATATTGCGGGGGGGGCATGCACGCATGCATGGGGCCAGGGGAATGTGTGTGGGAAACAGTGGTGGGTTTCAAAAATTTTTCGAACCTACTCTGTGGGTGTGGCCTCCTTTGTGGGAGTGGCTTGCCGGCCATGTGACCTGGTGGGAGTGGCTTGCTGGCCATGTGTTTTCTTTCTTTTTCTTTCTTTCTTTCTTTCTTTCTTTCTTTCTTTCTTTCTTTCTTTCTTTCTTTCTTTCTTTCTTTCTTTCTCCCTCTCTCTCTCTCTCTTTCTTTCCTTTTGTCTCTCTGTCCCTTTTTCCTTTTTTTCTTTCATCTCTCTCTCACTTTTTCTTTTTTTCTTTATTTATTTATTTCTTCCTTTCTTTCTCTTTCTCTCTCTGTTTGAGTCTCTCTCTCTCTCTCTCTGTGTGTGTGTGTGTGTGTGTGTGAGTGTGAGTGGTGGGTTTCAAAAATGTTTGGAACCTCTTCTGCAGGTGTGGCCTGCTTTCCGGGTCCGCTGGTGGAACCTCTTCTAACCGGTTCGGTAGATTTGACGAACCGGTTCTACCGAATAGGTGCGAACTGGTAGGAACCCACCTCTGGTGGGAAAGCATGCATGTGTGTGGGGTGAGGCCCATAGAAGGGGAAATAAATGCGTATGTGAGGGCCATGTGCTGGGGGAGCGCACCTGCGCATTGCCTTTTTGGGTTTTGGGTGCACGCTTGAGCATTTGTGCACTTGCACTTTGGAAAGGATTAGCCATTACTGACCTAGAGATGTGTTAATTAAGTAATTGGCTTATTGCGTGACATTTGCAAGCGTTAAAAAAAAAAGAGCTATTTGAACTTTCATTCATTCCCTGCCTCCAATCTTTAGTGCCACTGCCTATACAAAACATCAGCCATCCAGGGCAGAGTTCTTCAACATCAACATTCCCAGGACATCTTTACAAACTGAACTTCAAAAGATTCATCTTCCCTGGGAGGAAAGTGCTAATAGGGAGAGATCAAGTCCTATGTACGGATTGCCAATGTATTGCCAAGAAGGTGCACAGTTAAGTCACCTGCTCAGGGGAGAGAGAATTTGGAAGGAGATCAAAGAAGCCTGCATGGTTATTAAGTACCCCGGAGTCTCAAACTGCCTTCCACCATCAGGAAGATATTGGGGATGCTGTTCGGAATAATAATAATAATTTTTTTTAAAAAGAAGCATTGAATAAACAGAGATTCCCAGCCCCATTTTGGCTGCGGACGAGTTGCTTTTTGCTGGCACCAGATGGTCATGGCATGAGCCAAGTCTCTCTTAGTTGTACCGAATGAAGCAATGGAAATGAAAATAATCCAAGTGGCCACTACAGTATTAAGTGGGAAATGAGTTTGTCCTGTCTCCAAATGAAAGAATGGAATAGAATAGAATAGAATATTGGAATGAAGAGTAGAGTGGAGTGGAGTGCAGTGGAATGGAACAGAATGGAACAGAAAGAAATGGAGTGGGGTAGGGTAGGGTAGGGTAGAATAGAATAGAATAGAATAGAATAGAATAGAATAGAATAGAATAATGGAATGGAACAGAATGGAACAGAATGGAACAGAATGGAACAGAATGGAACAGAATGGAACGGAACAGAACAGAACAGAACAGAACAGAATAATGGAACGGAACAGAACAGAACAGAATAGAACAGAATAAAATAGGAGAATGGAATGGAACGGAACGGAACGGAACAGAACAGAACAGAACAGAACAGAACAGAACAGAACAGAACAGAATAGAATAGAATAGAATAGAATAATGGAATGGAGCAGAATGGAACAGAATGGAACAGAATGGAATGGAATGGAACGGAACAGAACAGAACAGAATAATGGAACGGAACAGAACAGAACAGAATAGAACAGAATAAAATAGGAGAATGGAATGGAATAGAATAGAATAGAATAGAATAGAATAATGGAATGGAACGGAATGGAATATAATGGAACAGAACAGAACAGAATAATGGAATGGAACAGAACAGAACAGAATAGAACAGTATAGAATAGGAGAATGGAATAGAATAGAATAGAATAGTATAATTGAACAGAACGGAACAGATGCTATCTAATAGATTCTTCTTGTTAAAATCCAATTCTTGCTGCCATCAAACATGTAGTATTAAATATACATTCTCAAAAATATTTCTTTAGGCTTTAAATGTGTGTGTGTGTGTGTGTGTGTGTGTGTGTGTGTTGCATTTGTGCTGATAAATAAATAAAGGGAAACTAGTATAGATCTATTTCAAGCTATTTAGCTCTCATCAGCTAGCCATACCCTTACCGGGATTTGAACCTGTGCTGTATTACATATTAGGCAGACAAGTGATAAATAACTTGAAATAGATCTATACTAGTCTCCCTTTATTTACTTATCAGCACAAATGCAACACAAATGTAACAAAGGCAACAGTAAAAATGACGGCTTTCTGTCTGGATGGTCTCTTGGGATGAGCCGATAGACAGAGAAAGGAAGCAGTAGGCTTCCTCCCATATTTGGGCATACCAGGGGTTGTGACACATATATATGGAAATAGAGGCTTTGCAGTATCTTTCCCCTGGAGCGGGGTGGAAAATGGGATTTTGCAGTATCCTTCCCCTGCCATGCCCGCCAAGCCATACTACGCCCACCAAGGCACGCCAACAGAACCGATAGTAAAAAAATAATAATAATTTTCCCAATGCTTCCAGCCCTATGATTGGAGCAAGTGGGCCTTAATATATCACCAGAATCTCAGAGGACATATCATTTTGATCCATGCTTGGGAGTTTTGCAAAATGAAAAATGCACTCCCCCCCCCCCACTTTCCTCACGATGCCAATTTTGGAAGTTGACACTTATGCTTGCAACGCATCCTTATACTCGTTTGAACTGCCCGAATGTCCTGATTTTCCCATTGCTTGATATTTGCCCCAATTATTGCACATAATGAAAGGATAGATGTGATTATATACGTATGAATGAACATCTCTAGTGGCAGAGAGTGAAGAGGAATTAAAGAGCCTCTTGATGCGGGTGAAGAAGGAGAGTGCAAAAGTTGACTTGAATTCAACGTTAAGAAAACTAAGATCATGGCATCTGGCCCTCTCAATTCCTGGCAAATAGATGGGGGGAAATGGAGGTTAGTGACAGATTTTATTTTCCTGGGCTCCAAGATCACCGCAGATGGGGATGGCAGCCAAGGAATTAAAAGATGCTTGCTCCAGGGGAGGAAAGCTATGGCAAATCTAAACACATACTAAAAAAGCACATACATCACCTTGCCAACAAAAGTGTGTGTAGTCAAGGCTGTGGTATTCCCAGTTGCAATGGATGGCTGTGAAAGTTGGACCATAAGAAAGGCTGAGTGCCAAAGAATGGAGGCCTTTGAGCTCTGGTGCTGGAGAAGACTCCTGCATTGAGTCCCTTGGACTGCAAGGCCATCCAACCGGTCAGTCCTAGAGGAGATCAACCCTGACTGCTCTTTAGAAGGCCAGATCCTGAAGATGAAACTCAAATCCTTTGGCCACCTAATGAGAAGGAAGGACTCCCTGGAGAAGAGCCTCATGCTGGGAAGGATGGAGGGCAGAAGAAGAAGGGGATGACAGAGAATGAGGTGGCTGGATGGAGCCACTGAAGCAGTAAGCGTGAGTTTAAATGGGCTCCAGAGGATGGTAGAGGACAGGAAAGCCTGTAGGAACATTGTCCATGGGGTCACGATGGGTCAGACATGACTTTGGACCTAACAACCATATGAACCTCTGTATGTCTGAGAGTGTATGAGAAAGAGAAATGTGTCAATTGTTTAATCCAGGGTGAAGATACTGGATTAAAAGCTCACATTCTAAGGCGCCCTGAAATCACAGAAGTTAGCTGGATGACTTTGGGCCCAGTTTTGACAGCCCCAGGAATCAAAGCTTATGGTTTAAGGAAAGAGACATTACCAAGGTGATAAAGATCTATAAATATGTATGCACGGCCCGAACGGTGTAGGGTTTATTGAAAGACTGACATCCTCAGCAGTGAGAGAGAGAGATTCAGAATTGCAAAGCACAGTTTGAACATGAAGGTATTTATTCCCTGGCATACGGCTGATGGAGCAAAAGAAATCTATATTCAGACTTCTTTGTTCTTCCGAAACCCTCCAGCTATTCTTCCAAAGTCAGTGTCCAGGATGAAGATCCGTGCTTTCATATCATGCTCGGCTAAGATTTATTGGGTTTGAGGCTGCTAACAAATGCACCAAAAAATAAAAGTCCCGCATTCGATTTCCCGAATCTTGCTCTTCTTGCTGTTAAAAAAGGTGGAACAAGGGAATACTTTCTTGTCGGATTCCCTCGTCCCTGGCTACGGGTTAAAGAACCCTTTGTCATCACTTCCAAGAACAAGAAGGTCAGGTAATTTTCTATCGATGACAGATGAGGCAACACGCCCTTGATGTCTGTAATCCAATCTTCCTCCCAGCGGTAAGAACTGTGGGAAATCAGGGCACTGAACTAGCCTACTCTATGCAAAAATGTGGCGTGCATCAGCAAAGCTACGACTTATTTAATCTAGTTGGATGCATCAAACTCCCTCCCTCCTTCCCATGTGTCTGAAAAGTACCTTCAAGGACAGCTGATATTTTCGGGGAGGGGGGAATAATAATGGCAATCATGAGATAAGGCTGTTCATGAATATCTTTATTCTTTCTCTTCACCTGAATACAGATTTTCCCACCTTTGGCGTGCTTGAAATACTTCTGACAAGGTGCAGAACAATGTATTGAGATAGTTTCAGATGATACAATAATGCGTCCGTGCCTAGAATTCAGTAAACTGTCAGGTTTCCAAACAGCACCCAAAATTAAATCAGAGTCCGAGGCAAAAGATTCCCCAAAGTTCCAATTTATGAAGAGAGCCATGTTGGCACATCTGGGAAAACCCGAATCTGAAAGCTTCCGAGGTTTCCCCCACCCAGTTGAAAGTTTAAGATCTTGCCCCAACACCTATAATTTCATCACATGGTCCAATCTTCCCCTGCCATGAAGACAGATTCCTCCCATCCCTTTCCAGCCAGGTGCAGAAACAAAGATGACCTTGAGTTTCTAAGAAGAATGTTGTTATGGCTACATGTCACCCAACTCCATATAATCCCCCCTCCCATTTTCCCCACAATCGAAAGTAAGCAGTAGAAAGCGTGGAGGCCTGAAATCCAAAAGAAAAGATGGCTTGCAGGGATAACAATAACTGTGAAAGTTGAACTCAAAAGGACTCATTTATAATGCATCCATGCATCTGAGTCTTTGAGGCACAGCTATCCTTTTTCTTGGCAATTTGGAACAAATGGGCTTTCGTGTGCCTGGGAGTCATTCAGAAAAAAAACAGATCTGGGGAAACACAGTGTTCAAAAGACTACCTTGAATCTCCTTTAAAAAAAAAATATTTGCTATGTCAGCGCCTTGTTAGAAAAACCACCCCAGGGCCCAAGGAAGAAAAGCTGCACATCTTCGCCTATCCAATTAAGCCCCAGAAAAAAAGGGAACAATTAAACTATGTTTCCTTTTTTCCCTTCCTGCTTTCCCCATCCCTCGTTACCGGCAAAAGTTATTTCTCTGCTTGCAAAGCAAGAAGTGCCTCTTCAAACCTGCAGTCGCTGATAATTAAAACGTGAAATATATCAACTTTGAGGTTACTTGCTGGGATAAATATTAAAATTGTCTGTTTTTTTTTCAGATAGAGATGAAGGGGAAACACTCAAACAAGGAACATAATTAATGCATAGCATAAACCAGAGAAACAGTTTTGCAGGTCTCGGCAAAAAAAATAAAAATAATAAAAAAAATGTGAAATGAAGGGAATGATAGTTAGATTCTTCTCAGCTTAATGAGATTATATAGTCTTTATTTTTGCTTGTTTGCTGCCTCCTTCATGCTACAGGAGGGGAATCATGGATCGAAATAACTACAGGAAAAGAAATTGTATCCCCTCTGTAAAGGAGATAGATTGAGAGTTTGAGCCTTCAAAATTATTGTACAGATGATAAATTTTGCCTTTCTGCCATCAAGGCATAAGTGGTCAAAAAAACGCACCACAGATTAGCATTTGATACAGTAGCTGTGAAGGGCTTGGAAAAGGTACCCTGTTTTCTCCAAAATAAAGACCTCCCTGGATAATAAGCCCAATTGTGCTTTTGAGCGCATCTCCTTAAAGAAGCTCTCCCCAAAAATAAACCCTCCCTGAAAATATTGCAACACAACAGCAGTCGTGAGGTGATCATCCTCGCCACCTCCTGCACTTCAAAAATAATAAGACCTCCCCAAAAATAAGGCCAAGCGCTTATTTCAGGGGTCAAAAGAAAATAAGACCCTGTCTTATTTTGGGGGGAAACACGGTATTAAAATGGCATGACATAGCAATAACATTTAGACTTATATACCGCTTTACAGCCCTCGGTAAGTGGTTTATAGAGTCAGCCTATTGCCCCCAACAATCTGGGTCCTCATTTTACCGACCTCGGAAGGATGGAAGGCTGAGACAAACCATCATATCCAAGCCCCATATTTGTTGCCAGGAATGGTGGTCTCATTTATTTTACATTCCTTAACCTCCCCCTCCCCAAAAAATAAAATATTATTTTCAGCATGAGACTGTTACCTTTCTTCGCTCGAAAGCGCGCATCATCTTAAGAAAGTATAAGTATAATCTTTAGTGTCATTGTACTTAAATACAACGAAATTGGTTAGGAGGGGAACATTTTCCCCAATTAAAGAAAATAATTCTCGCGTACCAAATGCACAGTTATTTATGGACAGTTCCTTACTAGCCTCATGAAAGGGAAAGAAGATTTATGGGCGAAAAATTAACACGTATGGAAATGAGGTGGGGGATTTTAAATTAAAATCGCCGAGTTTCCCAACTTACATTTGGCTTATCACATAAACTATGCTCTTGCAAGCTGTTCTCAAATGTTGTCGGTGAATTTCCTACTTGGAATACTCATTAACTCACCAGAAAGCAATAGGTAAATTACCATGGTGGGCTTATTTTATTTTATTTTTATTTTCTTTCTAATACTATTATAGCTCAAGCCGATGAAATTTAATAAGAGAGTGTGAAATATCATATTTTGTTCCTTGCCATATTTTTAATCTGGGATGTAGATGGCAACTGTAAATGCATAACTCTGGACCAATTATGTAAATACTCCAAATTGTAGAATTTTATCTGGGGAGAGGTTGAAGTCGGTGGGAATATTCTATGGCAAACAGTTTAGAAAACCCTGGTTATTAATCAAAATAAGATGCCTAATTTTAGCCTTAATGATTTGGGTATAACTGTAAAAAAAATGATGTAGTGTAATAATATAGTATCATGTTTCTCCGAAAATAAGACCGGATCTTATTTTCTTTTTTTCTTTTTCTTTTATTGAGAATTTTGAAAAAAAAAACTTTTACAAATATTTACTTTTCCCTGCTGCTATTTTTCCCAGCAGAGATAATTGTAATTTCTCCCAATTTTTCATCTCTGTCTGTATGCTACGCCATAGTGGTTCATAATTATACTTATATAGCTTCCCATTTGAGGTTGAAATATAGACTCCTAAATATTTAACCTTTTTAACTATTTCTTATTTTCTTTTGGGCTACAAAATAAGCATTAGGGCTTTTTTTTGGGGGGGGTGTTGTCTTATTTTTCTTATTTTTCCAGTTCTTCTATTCTATTCTATTCTATTCTATTCTCTATTTTTCATTCTATTCTGTTCTATTCCCTGTTCTTTATTCTATTCTATTCTATTCTATTATCTATTCTTCATTCTATTCTGTTCTATTCTCTGTTCTTCTGTTCTATTCTATTCTATTCTATTCTCTATTCTTCATTCTATTCTGTTCTATTCTCTGTTCTTCTGTTCTATTCTATTCTATTCTATTCTCTATTCTTCATTCTATTCTGTTCTATTCTCTGTTCTTCATTCTATTCTGTTCTATTCTCTGTTCTTCGTTCTGTTATATTCTATTCTATTCTATTATCTTTTCTTCATTCTATTCTGTTCTGTTCTATTCTATTCTCTATTCTTCATTCTAGTCTGTTCTATTCTCTGTTCTTTGTTCTGTTCTATTTTATTCTGTTCTATTTTATTCTGTTCTATTCTATTCTATTCTATTCTATTCATTCTTCATTCTATTCTCCATTCCTATTCGTATCCATATAAACAAAGGATGGGAAGGATCTATATAAGAAGCATAGTCCTAAAATTAGTTTGAAGTGCAACCTTGAAGTTCATATCCTAAATATAAGACCTTATTCTTAAGAAGTTTTTTTTTTTAAGGGCACTTTCCTACTGCACAATAATGAAGCGAGATCTTTTTCATATGAAAAGTGACAGTTCAGTGAGTAAATACGCTGTAGGTAGTTCTGCTGAGTGGGGCCATCAGATCACCTCAGAAAAATAACTGAGATCTTGGTTGCCAGAGCTCAGCTTTAAATTACAGTCACATTAACCAAGTGACAATTTCAGAGTACTCATGGCAACAATGTTCCTCTGTAGAATTGACAATCACACTAGCGCACAACTGTCCGTTACTAATGATGCATTTTTCTTAACGCACCATCAGGAATTTAAACGGCATCAAATTATGTACAACTTTAAAAATTAAAGGTTCCCGTTGCACATCTACGCTAGTTGTTCCCAGCTCTAGGGGGCGGTGCTCATCTCCATTTCAAAACTGAACAGCCAGCGCTCTCTGAAGATGTCTCCGTGGTTATGTGGCCGAAGGCGCACGGAACGCTGTTACCTTCCCACCAAAAGTGGTCCCCATTTTTCTACTTGCAGTTTTTACGTGCTTTTGAACTGCTGGGTTGGCAGAAGCTGGGACAAGTCATGGGAGATCACTCCATTACGCGGTGCCAGGGATTCGAACCGCCGACCTGCTGACCTTTCTGATTGACAAGCTGAGCGTCTCAGCCACCGAGCCACCGCATCCCATGTGCACAACTTTAGAACTGCATTTAAAACACAAACAATGTTGGAAGAGGAGACCCGAGAAACTTTACGAGGCTGAAGTGAAGTCCTAAGTGTTTATATATATATAAAACTGCATTTTGCTCCCACGAAGTAGCAGCTTGAGTAAATCCCAAGGGCATCTTTTGAAATCAGAGCGTTCGATCTCAGCCTGCTGAGTTATATCATTTCGTGATCGAATTGGAGGAAGCTCGCCCTTTTTCTTATATTTTGTGCTCGTTTAGGCTGGCATGCAACTCAAGTGGCCCTGAATTGAACTGAGCCCATACATCTCCACTTTCCAATAATTTAATTTATAGGGTTTTTTTATATATATATTTCCCTGGAGTGATTCAATTTCAAAGACAACTGCACAAATGTTTTCCTAGCTGGAGGGAAAGTGCTTGCTGCATAAGGAAGGAGAGGAATGGCGTGTTTGTTTTCTCAGCACGCTGTGCATGGGTAACATGACATTTGCTGCCTGTTCTCCCCCCCCCCCCGTCGGTCCCTCTGCTCTGTCACTTTGTTATTCAGCCTCTCCGATGCAAAGGACTAAGTCCATGATGGCAAACCTATGGCACGCGTGCCCGAAATGGCACCCAGAGCCATGTCGCCTGTGCCAGAAACTGGAACAGCTGGTCTTCCGTTTTGCGACATGATCATGCATGCCGGCCAGCTGATCGTTGTACATGCATGAGTGCCAGTAACCAGAAGTCGTGCATGTGCCGGTTCACCGACAAAAGGGCGACCGACAAAAGCGAGCCGGACTAAACCGCGGTGACAAAACCGCGAGTTCTGAACCGCGCTGACGAATGAGCGCTGAATCGCTCATTCGTCAGCGCGGCGACAGAAGGGTGCTGTAAACCTAAACCTAACCCTAATCCTAACGTTAAACCTAACGCTAACGCTAACGCTAACGCTAACCCTAACCCTAACCCTAACCCTAACCCTAACCCTAACCCTAACCCTAAACCTAAACCTAACCCTAACCCTAACCCTAACCCTAAATGAATTTCACCACTGGAGTAAGACCACAGATGGACAGTGAATGGCCCCTCCCAATGACCCACTGGCGGGCCACAACCCCTTGACATTTGACAATGAGATAACATCAGGCCAGTTAAGAGGAAGTAGTTCGTGAAGAAGGCATCAGAAGAGCGAGGAATGCACATGCTTTTCAAACTTCAGTCTTGATATTCCGTCAGCTCAGTATTTCTTGGTATCCTCCCACTTAAAAGCTGAGTTTTTCAAGGCTGTGTTTTGGCAGCCTAGGCTAGTGGCATTAGTATGAAGGACGACAAATAAAATAACCAATTTTGTTGTGCACACGATGTACAATGACAATAAAGGCTTTACTAAATACCTCCAGCTTTTTTTTTTAATGTAACCAGGGTCCTTTTCAAACCCAAACAGCTTACAGCATATATCTAACACACACAAACACACACACACACAGACACACACAACCCACTGCTCTGAAAATGAATATAACTCGCCCTGCCAATTTCCTCTAGTAAAGGGTTTTCATAATGAGGACTTTGTTCTCAAAGCACTACATTCCAAACCATCATCATTTTCATCTCGCCACTACTTCCCTGTATTTTCCCCCGAGCACAGCGATTTTGATTAATGGGTGAGAACCTCCAAACCCAGCACATTATTAAGGATAGAAAACGCGCGTCTTGGCGGCATAAAGTCCTAAAGTTCTACAACTTCCCTCAAAGCTTTTCTCAAAGATTAACAAATCGTAATGAAAGGCTTATCTTAATTCCAGACGGTAGGGGGAGGAGTGGCAGATCCTGGGGGTGGAGTTAAAAGAGGGATCTGTTGTGGCCCATCAGCGGATCTGACAGTGGGGAGGTTGGGAAGGAACATGGGCTAGTCCTGGAGTCTGGGGAAGGCTCTGATGAAGGCTCTGTGTCGGAGGCAGAGAGGGAGGCAGAGCCATATGGCAGTTATCAGCTGCCTTCGGAGTCAGACATCAGTGAGGCAGACGAACAGCTGGAGCCTGTTCCCATTGTGTGCATGCACAGAATTGCCAGACGAAGGGAACAACTAAAGAACAAGGGTCGACTTGGGAGTAAGGCCACAGGTGGACAGTGAATGGCCCCTCCCAGAGGAAATAAAAGAGGAGCGAAAGGGGAGGGGGGGTTGCAGGAGACAATTAGTTCGCTTAATTGGCTCGTGACTCTCTGAGACTCCTTGCCAGGTTTTTGCAGATATCGACCTGGCAGCTCTCCAAGCCAGATAAGGTCTGTGATTGTAAATCCTCCCTTGAAAGACTTTGCTGGATGTGAATCCACGAGAAAAAGTTGACAAAATAGCTCAATTCAAATTGGATCTGACCGAGAAGGAGGCTCAGTAGAAGCTCCTTACTGAGGACTAGGCTTTCCAAGTAGAGGGAAGACCTGAGGGAGTGCTCGGCCACGTACTGGCTCCTGGAGGCTCAGCGGGCTGAGATGGTCAGCCAGTTCCAGGCCATGATGCAGTCCCACTGGAATGAGGCCCTCCGGCTCTTTGCCACCAGCGGCACTTCCCTCCAGCCTTCGCCCAAAGCCCCACACCAGGAGGCTGAAGCAGACCCCAAGTTGGAATTTCTGCCCCCCCCTCCAACCCACACAAAAAGACCCCAAGGAGGAGACTCTCTTCAGCAACACAAACATTCATTGCCAATATCCGGCCCAGGGACCATAGTTTGAGGACCCCTGATTCAGTGCAATATAAAAAATGCAAATATTTTTTCTGTGGACACACCAACCATGAATTGGTGACCGCTGGACTAGATGACCTATAAGCTCCCTTCCAACTGTAGGAAGTTATCACCCAGCCCTCTCCCAGAAAAATGAAATATCCTAGGAAATATTGAAAAGGCAGAATATTTCTCTGGATGCGAAAAGAAAGAAACATGTTTTAAAAGACAGAATAGCTGCCTGTAGCTTCCTGTCCATCCCCACTTTGTCAATGGGCCATTAAGAAGGCCACTTTACATAATAAAGACTTCTCCACTTCAGCTGCAGGGGGGTGGGATTAAAGCATGATAACATTGGCCCCAACTCACCACATGGCATCTGAGAACTCAACCAAACCTGGATTCAAAACACAGCCTAGAGAGTTGTCCCTGCATGGCCCCAAGGGAGTCTGACAACCAATCAGAATACATTTCTTACACAGGAACAGGAAACAGAGAGGTGGGAGTGAACGGGTTATAAAAAGCCTAGCAAGCGCCTCCCTCAGTCCTTCTCTCTTCTTCTCCATCAACATTGAAGCACGTGATCACCTTTTCTGCTCAGGGCTCAAGCCATGTGGTCCTGTCCAACAATAAACCATCTTTCCAAGCAGCCTCCATGTCTCCAGTGTCTTTCTCCCCACTTGGAGCCGAACCCAGAAGGACATTTCTTTCATCAGAACTGAACCCAGAAGGACATTTCTTTCATCACAACTTTGTTAATCAGAACAAATCAGGCAGGAAGTCATTTCCTGTTCATTATTACGGAAGACTTTTCAAACCTTCCATTGATTTTTTTAAAAAAAGCTTCACATCTGGTCATTTATTTGAAAAAAAAATCTTGAAGAGAGTTCTGAACTATTGCCACCCACCCTATTCTACCTCTTGTGATTCAAGCTTTCCTACTAATCTTGTTTGCCACTGAAAGGTCATACCTAGACTTGAAAATTACCGCCTGTCATTTTTGTTTGAGAAGGGGGATTGTTAAGATAAAAAAAAAAAAGGATTCCAAATCTCCTTAAGGTTCCATTATAGATAAATCCACTGACCTTTCACCATTAAACCACAGTTTAATTCAGGCCAAAGAATTAAATTGTTAGGGTGAGGCGGTGAAGAAAAAGAAAAAACAAGATTTTACCATTAGCATTGGTAAAACAGCCAAGAGTTTCAGGAATCTGAACAAGGACTTTTATGCCTATAGTTAAACCGTTAAGCCAGCTGGAGCAAACATTTACTAGGTAGGTATTAGACAATAGGTCAACATCTCAAGTCAAAGCAAGTATGTAAAATTAGGGCCTTGCCTCAAAAGTTCTTCAGATAGTTCCCATTTTCAATGTGTTGATCTTTTGACTAGCTGGCTCCTTGTATCCATCACATCATGCTCAATTGTCTTGTTCCTACTCCAGTTCTGCTTTATTTTTCTACTTTTACTTTTAATCTTGCTTTCTTTAATTAGAAATGCAGAAGAAACAATTGCTACCAATCTGCCTTCCGTTGAGGACCTGTACACTGCACGAGTCAAAAAGAGGGCTGTGAAAATATCTACAGACCCTTCTCATCATGGACATCAATTGTTTCAACTCCTACCCTCAAAACAACTGTCTAATGCAGAGGTGGGTTCCTACAAATTCGCACCTATTCGGTAGAACCGGTTTGTCAAATCTACCGAACCAGTTAGAAGAGGTTCCACCAGTGGACCCGGAAAGCAGGCCACACCTACAGAAGAGGTTCCAAAAATTTTTGAAACCCACCACCGCTCCTTGGATATGATTATTCTACACTATCATGCTCATATGTATAAAACTCAGTGCCTCTGTGAAAGGTAAGGATGACTACTGCGTTTGTGGTACAATCAGAACACTGCGTGTGTTGAAGTTGTTTGAACGCAAACCAAAGATGCCTTTTAAAAAACAAGTTGACATCCTATTCTTATGCATGCCAGTGCTGTGTGTGAGGTAATTTAAGGTGGTTCTGACAAGTGTCGTCGGCATCTTCGTATCCGGTCACATGGGCGGCAAGCCACTCCCATCCGGTCACATGGGCGGCAAGCCACTCCCATCTGGTCACATGGGAGGCAAGCCACTCCCACAAAGGAGGCCACACCCACAGAGTAGGCTCGAACAATTTTTGAAACTCACCACTGCGTATAGGGCACTGCACACCAGAACAACTAGACACAAGGACAGTTTTTTTTCCAAAATCCCATCATTCTGCTTAACAACTAATTCCCACAACACTTTCAAATAATTTACCAAGACTGTATTACTATTATTCTTCTCTTTCTTCCTAGTATCTATCTCTTCCCATTTGTGACTATAACCATATTACTTGTATCTTTCAATTTACTTGGTTTTATTTGTCTACTAGTACGATTTGATAACTTATTAGTAACCTTGACTATCACTAAGTGTTGTATCTTTTTAGTCTTGATGAATGTATTTTACTCTCGTTATGTACACTGAGAGCTTATGCACCAAAGACAAATTCCTTGTTTGTCCAATCACACCTGGCCAATAAAGAATTCTCATTCTCTTTCTCTTTCTCTTTCTCTTTCTCTTTCTCTTTCTTTCTCTTTCTCTTTCTCTTTCTCTTTCTCTTTCTCTTTCTCTTTCTTTCTCTTTCTCTTTCTTTCTCTTTCTCTTTCTCTTTCTCTTTCTCTTTCTCTTTCTCTTTCTCTTTCTCTTTCTCATTCTCTTTCTCATTCTCATTCTAATTCTAATTCTAATAATTCTAATTCTAATAATTCTAATTCTAATAATTCTAATTCTAATTCTAATTCTAATTATTCTATTTCTATTTCTATTTCTATTTCTATTTATTTCTATTTCTAATTCTAATTCTAATTAATTCTAATTCTAATTAATTCTAATATTTCTATTTCTATTTCTAATTCTAATTAATTCTATTTCTATTTCTATTTCTATTATTTCTAATTCTAATAATTCTATTTCTATTTCTAATTCTAATAATTCTATTTCTATTTCTAATTCTAATAATTCTATTTCTATTTCTAATTCTAGCCTAGCCCAATTTCTATTTCTATTTCTATTTCTAATTCTAATTCTAATAATTCTATTTCTATTATTTCTAATTCTAATTCTATTATTTCTAATTCTATTTCTATTTCTAATTCTAATTGTAATTAATTCTAATTCTAATTCTAATTCTAATTCTAATTCTAATTATTCTAATTCTAATTCTAATTCTAATTCTAATTCTAATTCTAATTCTAATTCTAATTCTAATTCTAATTCTAATTCTAATTCTAATTCTAATTCTAATTAATTCTAATTCTAATAATTCTATTTCTATTTCTATTTCTATTTCTATTTCTAATTCTATTTCTAATTCTAATTCTAATTCTAATTCTAATTCTAATTCTAATTCTAATTCTAATTCTATTCTATTCTAATTCTAATTCTAATTCTAATTCTAATTCTAATTCTAATTAATTCTAATTCTAATAATTCTAATTCTAATTCTAATTCTAATTCTAATTCTAATTCTATTTCTATTTCTAATTCTAATTCTATTTCTATTTCTATTTCTATTTCTAATTCTATTCTAATTCTAATTCTAATTCTAATTCTAATTCTAATTCTAATTCTAATTCTAATTCTAATAATTCTATTTCTATTTCTATTTCTATTTCTATTTCTAATTCTAATTCTAATTCTAATTCTAATTCTAATTCTAATAATTCTATTTCTAATTCTATTATTTCTATTTCTATTTCTAATTCTAATTCTAATTCTAATAATTCTATTTCTATTTCT
This sequence comes from Thamnophis sirtalis, assembly GCF_051295495.1. Lineage (NCBI taxonomy): Eukaryota > Metazoa > Chordata > Lepidosauria > Squamata > Natricidae > Thamnophis > Thamnophis sirtalis. The sequence continues at coordinate 68,094,119 of NW_028261390.1, read as the reverse complement.
AATTCTAGCCTAGCCCAATTTCTATTTCTATTTCTATTCCATTCCATTCTACTCCAGCTTCAAAAACAGTGGGGTTGAAATCTAAACCAAAACACACGTGGTAGGGAGAAAGAATTGCTCCATGAAGAAGTAGGCACTATCTGGATAAATGTTTACTCTTAATTCAAGGAATGTGTGATTTAATTGAATTGGTTACTATTTACCTTTCATCCAATCAGTCTCAATAGCCTCACTAATCACAAAGCGTGCAGTATAGATAAAAGGTGCGTTATTCTGTTCACCAAAAGTCAAAAGTGACAACGCAATTGTTGCGTTCACATTTTGATTGGCAGAGTATTATTAAGGCTGCGAGATGAACAAACAGGGTTGCATTTTGGAGGAGTTCGAGGTGCCTTCTAACAAAACCAAATAAACCTTTGCTTAAAATTCAGCTCCATCTCAACCTGATGTCACTGTGCTAGGATAATCCCCTGGAAATGATTACGATAATAACTGCCAAGGGTGGGATATAGATGAAGGCTGCAAAACAACATTCTGCAGCATTTTCTGTAATCTGATCGCTCTTCAGGCAGATAATTCTCCAAAACCAAACCAAAAAAACCCCCTAATACTGTGTCAAAGTCTCCCACACAATTTCTCGAGTTTCCTTCTGCTTGTCTTATCTTATTCTCAAGGTACCAGAATCTTTCCTTCAAACATTTTTTTGGAGGATGGAGTTTTTAAAGTGGGTTGCACTGATGCTCCCTAGAGTTTTCTTTGTTTGCTGTTGTTGTTACACATCTTTCCATCCCTCAAAAATCTCCCTGGTTGTCCACAGACTTATCCAATCCATCCATCCATCCATCACGATGCCTCCAAATGCCAGTTAAAGGAGGAAAAACGAGCAGATCTCCCATCTCTTGCCCGGAGGAAACCCTGGGGCCCACTGTGAAAAAGCAAACGATTGGATAAGAGGAACCTTGGTCTGAGCCAGCAGGGAGATTATGTTCTTAATATGAAAAAGACCCAGATGTGAAATTACATCTGGATGTTGTTCTCTGGAATTAAATGTCTGATGGAGAAAGGCTTGTAGAATAAAAGACAAATATTTATCCCTGTATGCTTTCCATTTTTTTAGTAAACTCTACTAAAAAGCAGAGACATCACCCTGCCAACAAAAGTGCCTATAGTCAAGGCTGTGGTTTTCCTAGTTGCAATGGATGGCTGTGAAAGTTGGACCATAAGAAAGGCTGAGCGCCAAAGAATGGAGGCCTTTGAACTCTGGTGCTGGAGAAGACTCCTGCATTGAGTCCCTTGGACTGCAAGATGATCAAACTGGTCAGTCCTAGAGGAGATCAACCCTGGCTGCTCTTTAGAAGGCCAGATCCTGAAGAGGAAACTCAAAGACTTTGGCCACCTGATGAGAAGGAAGGACTCCCTGGAGAAGAGCCTCATGCTGGGAACGATGGAAGACAAAAGAAGAAGGGGATGGCAGAGGAGGAGGTGGCTGGATGGAGTCATCGAAGCAGTAGGCCTGAGCTTAAAGGGACTCCAGAGGATGGTAGAGGACAGGAAGGCCTGGAGGAAGGTTGCCCATGGGGTCGCGATGGGTTGGACATGACTTCGCATCTAACATGCTTCCCTTGTACAATTTTTCTTCAAAAATATTCAGCTCATTGGCTTGTCTTTTGCGTAGGCAATTTGTGCAAGCAAGAAAGGTGTGGGACTAAGCTGAAGCTGGTGTACCTTTTATTTATTTTTTATTTATTTATTTATTATTAGACTTTTATACCGCTTAATAGGGCTTTCAGCCCTCTCTAAGCGGTTTAAATTTTTTTTAGCAAATTGAGTCAGCAACTTGCCCCCACAGTCTGGGTCCTCATTTCACCCACCTCGGAAGGATGGAAGGCTGAGTCGACCTTGAGCCGGTGAGATTTGAACCGCTGAACTGCAGATCACAGTCAGCTGAAGTGGCCTGCAGTACTGCACCCTCACCACTGCGCCACCTCGGCTCTTTTTCATCTACCTGATGAAGGTGTCACCTAAGGAGGGTGGATAAAATCCAGGGATCCTTAGATCCCTTAAGCAAGTTAAGAAGGATCCTTACCAGGCCATATGAGCCACAATGGTGCAGTTCTCTGGTTGTTTAGAGAATCACTCTGGTTTTTAAATGAATCACATGATTCTTAAAGGAATCCCGCTTCCCCTGATGACCTTGTTTGTTGGAAGCCAGTTGAGGAGGTTCCAAATGGCAATCACATGATCCTGGCATATCATAACTGCCTTGAATCCATGCCAGTGGCCAAGCACTCAAATATTGAACACACGCTAAGTGTGAGATGAGGTTGCTTTTAACTTTTTTTCGGTGTTTTTTTCAGGAATTGAGGAGAAACTTCCTAACAGTGAGGACAGTGAGAAGTGGTGGGTCCTTCATCACTGGAAGTTTTTAAGAAGAGACTGGACAGCCAATTGTCTGAATAGCAATAGCAGTTAGACTTATATACCACTTCATAGGGCTTTCAGCCCTCTCTAAGCGGTTTACAGAGTCAGCATATTGCCCCCAACAACAATCCAGGTCCTCATTTTACCCACCTCGGAAGGATGGAAGGCTGAGTCAACCTTGAGCCGGTAAGATTTGAACCGCCGAACTGCAGATAGCAGTCAGCTGAAGTGGCCTGCAGTACTGCACCCTAACCACTGCACTACCTCGGCTCTCGAAATGGTACAGGATCTCCTGCTTGAGCAGGGGGCTGGACTAGAAAACCTCAAAAGTCCCTTCCAGCTCTATTCTGATTCTGATTCAGTGGTTAGAGGGCAGTCCTGCAGGCTACTTCTGCTGACTGCCAGCTGCACTGCAATTTGCTAATTCAAATCTCACCAGGCTCAAGGTTGACTCATCCTTTCGAGGTGGGTTAGGGAGCGCTTGCCTCACAATGAGGAGGCTGTGAGTTTGATCCTAGGTAGAGGCAGATATTTCTCTCTCTGGGCACAGATAATATATCTGCTGAACAAAACTCCACAATGGCAACAGGATGGGCATCCGGCCAGTAAACATATAGCTCCATTCAGTTGCCCAGACTCCACCCCACAAGGGATTATGGAGTCATTAAAAGAAGAAGAAGAAGATTCGTGCTTTTAAAATCATTTATTTATCAAGGTCTATATCAGTGTCGCATATCCTGATGTTCTGAACACGAAGTCTCATCAGCTACAAAATGTGCCCTCTGGAAGATGATATTGGAAGCTTTATTCCCATGTATTTTTCACTCACTTCTTTTTGTTATGTTACTTATAGTTCCCTTACAATACATATGTAAATAAGCCAAGGACCCTTTCAAAAACCATCACAAGACAAGACTTGACAAATAACTTAACGTTATATTTCTAGTTACCCCAGAAAGGGGAAAATAGACACGTATATGTGCTTTTATGGATTATATCTCTTATTTGTAACTTAATATAAAGACCATAAAACATTGTGGATTTCTCGCAAGCCTTGGCTTAGTGAAATCTGAAAACATAATCCAATTTAAAATAAACAGGACAGGCCTGCTCAACTTTTGACCCGTCAATATTTATTCTGATTTATTTCCTACCCTTCATCTAAGAGTTCACGGAAGTGTTGAGTAATGTTGAACAGCACTGAAAAATAATCCTTTTTTTGCATTTTCCGTACAGCAAGCAGGATAAAAGTAACTGATTTGAAGTCAAGCAGGACATTTCCATGGTTCAGGTGGGCTTCAACTTACAATTCCCAGCTCCAGCATCTTCTCTGCTCAAACGTAGCCACCAGGTAAGCAGCGAGGCACATCAGCTCTGAATACTCCGAATAAATTATTTACCATATTTTTGGAGTATAAGACACACCTTTCCCCCCTAAAAGAGCGTGGAAATGTTGGTGCATCTTATACACTAAATACAACCATTTTTGCCCTACTGAAGCCCTTCCCCTGCATCTGATTTTTGCGAAAAATGGATAATAGATAAACAGATAAATAGATAGAGATAGATAGATAGATAGATAGATAGATAGATAGATAATAGATAAACAGATAAACAGATAGAGATAGATAGATAGATAGATAGATAGATAGATAGATAATAGATAAACAGATAAACAGATAGAGATAGATAGATAGATAGATAGATAGATAGATAGATAGATAGATAGATAGATAGATAGATAATAGATAAATAGATAATAGATAAATAGATAATAGATAAACAGATAGATAGAGATAGATAGATAGATAGATAGATAGATAGATAGATAGATAGATAAATAGATAAACAGATAAACAGATAAACAGATAGATAGCGATAGATAGATGATAGATAGATAGATGATAGATAGATAGATAGATAGATAGATAGATAGATAGATAGATAGATAATAGATAAATAGATAATAGATAAACAGATAGATAGAGATAGATAGATAGATAGATAAATAAATAGATAAATAGATGATAAATAGATAGATAAATAGATGATAAATAGATAGATAAATAGATTAGATAGATAGATAAATAGACAGAGAGACAGACAGATAGACAGATGGACAGATATATAGACAGACAAATAGACAAATGGAAAAATAAATAGACAAATAAACAAACCTTCATGAATGAAAACAAAAGTGACAAATGCAATGTATCTTGACAGGCATACAAAATGTCCAAAATAGGCCTCAAATAGAAAATAGTGTTTAGTGTTCAGTTCAACTACCGATTATAGATGACCATGAAAAACTGTAAAACAACTTCAGTTAACATGGTGCTCTGGACAGAAGAACAGAATGGAAGCATTGAAGTGGACAATGTGGACAGCCGCACAAGGATGTTGACATATTTCTCCCTTCGTGACAAGCAAATCTATTTCAGGCTGAATAGATGTGTTGCCATCCATCACATCATACCATTGAAAGGCCAGGTAAACCAAGTCGATGGGGTTTTGACAACAAATACAGTCGGTCAAATATAAGAAATGTGAGCGTATAAGAAATATCAGGAACATAAAGTGATACAAGGTAGAGTGGTGGCCTAGAGGTGGGGCTTTGGCCTCACAATCAGGAGGCTGGGAGTTCGATCCCAGGTAGAGGCAGATCTTCTCTGGGCCCAAGGAGAATATATCTGCTGAACAAAAACTCCAGATTGGTGACAGGAAGGGCATTGGGCCATGAAATGGTCTCCTAGCTCCATTCAGTTGCCCAGACTCCACCCCATAAGAGATTATGAGGTCATTAAATGAAGACTTGAGAGACCGCCTCCTGCCAATTACCTCCTCGCGACCTATAAGATCACACAGATTAGGCCTCCTCCGAGTTCCATCCGCCAGTCAGTGTCGACTGGCAACTACGCGGAGGAGAGCCTTTTCAGTAGTAGCTCCGACCCTTTGGAATGATCTCCCCGTGGAGATTCGCACCCTCACCACCCTCCAGACCTTCCGCACAGCCCTCAAGATCTGGCTATCCGGTCAGGCCTGGGGTTAAAGATTGTAATCCGTCCCCACCCGAATGATGAATGTTGTTTCTATTTTAATTATGTATTGTTTCTATATGTCATTGTCTGTATTCCCTTCCCCATGAATTGTAAACCACCCTGAGTCCCCTCAGGGAAAAGGGCGGCCTATAAATAAACTTTTCAAAAAAAAAAAGACGATGATATCATGATGAGTGAGTGATATTTGCCTTATATATATATATATCTTCTAATCTATATAAATAAAAATGTAATGGTTGTTTGTTCAAAATCGCTAATTTCCAAAAGTTCTTCACCGATTGCTTTGAAATGTTGACACAACGTTGCATTCAAATATATATCTATATCTATATCTATATCTATATCTATATCTATATCTATATCTATATCTATATCTATATCTATATCTATATCTATATCTATATCTATATCTATATCTATATCTATATCTATATCTATATCTATATCTATATCTATATCTATATCTATCTATCTATCTATCTATCTATCTCTATCTCTATCTATCTCTATCTATCTCTATCTATCTCTATCATCTCTATCTCTATCTCTATCTATCTATCTATCTATCTATCTATCTATCTATCTATCTATCTATCATCTATCTATCTATCTATCTATCTATCTATCTATCTATCTATCTATCTATCTATCTTATATAGATGTCACACCTGTGACAGGTAAAAACATGATTTTTTGTAAGAACATGTTTTGAAAACCAGCGCCATCTGGTGGATGTAAAAGCATCGCACGCTATACTAAATATTTCATGATTCCATTTCAATGTTTCCGATTGCATTGTTATATTGAATTTTCATAGATTTCAATTTATTTTCATTTTGATTTAATTAGTTCGTGTGACTTTGCGTTGGAATTGAGCTGTGTCGTTTACCATAGGGTTCATTTAGTGAGTATAGTGTATTCGGAACAGTTCGGCCTCTCTCCAGCTTCATCCCGACGGTCCCTTTATATGTGTGGCTGGGCTGCTGCCGCACCCTTTCCCCTTTCCGCCTCTCCTCTGACGAGCTTCGGCCATTTCCGCCAAGGGGAGCTCAAGCTCTTTGGCCTCCCCCTCCCCTCTCTCCCCTCCCCTCCCACTGGGTCTTTGCTGTCTGCGACGGGGCACCACCTGCGCCATCCCTCGGCTGCCTCCCTCCGCCATTATCCAGCCCAGCGAAGCTCCAGAGGAGGTGGAGGAGCGTCTCCTCAGCCTGGCTGGCCACACATGCTCTCCACCACCCCCTCACAGTGAGCCAGCTACGGCCTCGCCAAGGCGGCTCTGACCCTACATTAGCACAACATTTCTATTGCATTCCTTAACAGAACCTGGTGCATTTTCAAGCAAAAACATGATTGGTTTAAAAGTCATAATTTTAATAAATGGCTACCTTAACCCATCCTGACTCCACATCTCTGAAAATAACAAAATAACAACCTTAGTTTGAAGGCTTCCATCTCTGGAAAGAACAAACTTCTGCCTTTTGTTCAGAATATGTCAACCTGGTATTATCAGTGTTGGCTAGAAATAATATGAACCTGTCAACTCACATAGACACTGATCTTATAATGTTTTTTTTTCCCTTTGAGGTAATCACGAACACATTGGAAGGCGCTTTATCCTAAATCACAGTTAACATAGTTTCAGTTTATTACATTCATAGACCAGAAACCAGAACAAATAAAAACACACAATAAATATACAATTAAACATTCTCGAATATAATAATAAATAAAAGATAAAATCTGTGATGAAATCCAGCCTGTCAACTCCATATGGTCTAACTATGCTCAAATCACAATCTATAAAATGTCTGGCCCACGGGTGAAATCCTCCTGGTTCGGCCCAGTTCGGCCGAACCAGTAGGGACAATTTTAGTACTTAAAAAAAAAGTTTCCAAGAATCGCACAGCTCACAGCTAAGCCGTGCGAACATTGGAAGCTCCCCCCCCCCTTTTCTTTAAAGCATTTTTTTCCTGCCAGTTTGGGCAAACAGGCAGGCAAAAATGTTTTTAAAAGTGGGGGGGGGGAGCTTCCGATGATCGCACGGGTTAGCTTTGAGCCATGCGATCATCAAAAGCTTCCCCCCCCTGCTTTTTAAAGCATTTTTTCCTGCCTATTCACCCGAACTGGCAGGAAAACAATGCTTTAAAAAGTGTGTGGGGGGGGGTTGGCCACGCCCACCCAATCACATGACTCCCCCACCAGCCATGCCCACAGAACCGGTGGCAATAAATAAATAAATAAATTTCACCACTGGTGTGGCCATGTAGTCAGTTTAATACTTAAACGATTAGAATTAATGAATTCTTAAAATTCATACTTAATTTTATCAGAATGTTCTGCTAAAACTTACTGTGGGCCCTGTGAATTGCTAGGCCACATTCGTTATGTCTCAATTTGTCTATCGTTCCTCTGGGGGGAAAAATGATTTCCCACTACATTTTCCAATACAACAGATGCCCGTAAAATTTCATTATAAAGTATCCTACTGCACAACTTTTTGTAGCACAATCAACACACTACATGAAACAAAAACTCTGTCCCACATACGTCTGAGACAAATAGGTCAATCCAGTCTCTTGATATCACTGTAGCACATAATAGCAATAGCAATAGCAGTTAGACTTATATACCGCTTCATAGGGCTTTCAGCCCTCTCTAAGCGGTTTACAGAGTCAGCATATTGCCCCCAACAACAATCCGGGTCCTCATTTCACCCACCTCGGAAGGATGGAAGGCTGAGTCAACCTTGAGCCGGTGAGATTTGAACCGCTGAACTGCAGATAACAGTCAGCTGAAGTGGCCTGCAGTACTGCACCCTAACCACTGCGCCACCTCGGCTCTTTTTTAATACTTTTTTAATAGTATTTAATACTACATATAATTACGGCGGCAAGGATTGCCTTTGCCCAGAAATGGAAAAACAAATTGATCCCAAGCGAAGATGAAATAATACGAAAGGTTTTGGATTGTGTTGAAATGGACAAACTAACTAAAGAAATCCAGGGAAAAGAAGAATCAGAATTCTACCAGATATGGGATAAATGGTATAGGTGGATGGAGGAAAGAAACGACAATCAATGAAGGAATATAACAAAACTCAAAAAATAATAGTTATGAGTAAAATAAGAGGGTTAAGAATGGTGAATCCAAATGAAATACAATAGGCCTGACATCAAGATTGATAGCTATTGAATTCCCGACACATATTCCTAACTTCAACCACTGCGCCACCTCAGCTCTCTAAACCAGTAATATTCTTCCAAAATATCTTCAGCAAACTCAAAGAAGTATCTACAGTACGCAGTGTTAAGGCTACAAAATCTACTCCGCAAGACAGAATACGGGCAAAATACAACCAGGGACATCAATTGGCAGTTCAACATTTCTCAACAAATAGACTCAACAATTTCAGCTAGGGCACTGCTGAAAGTTTGGACAAAGCCAAACTAAAAATGCTAAGGGATTTCTTGTAATCCTGGGGGGAACAAAAACATCTACCAACCAACGCATAGATACCCTCCATCCAGCGGTGCATTTCACATTTTCTTACCACTGGTTCGCGGCGGGCGCACGTGCCCTTTCCATGCATGTTCCCAGCTTTCTGCGCATGTGCTTTGCTCATGCGTGCACCTTCTGTGCATGCGCCTGGCCTCAAAAATGTGCCTGAGTATGATGTCATAGAGCCAGGGCAGGAGGGCGGGTGGGCGGTCCTACTCACGGTTTCTGTTATCGGTTCAGATGAACTGGTCCAAACTGGCTGAATAACACCTCTGCCTCCATCCCTATTTCTTTCAAAAGATAGCTAACAGCCAAGGAAAGAAGCAAATAACCCGAAGCTCATCTTCCCTAGCAACCAATATACATGAAGGCAGGAAACAGGGCCAGTGTCTGGCCTGCAATTATATTCCTTTTAGAATTTTGGCCTTGCCACACTTATTTCATTATGGTGTTTCATTAGTATAGTTGATGGGAGGGGGGAATAGACAGGAGTAGGATTGTGGAATGTATTGTTGTCATTCTTTTCTAGAAGTCAAGGTCATCTTTTGTCTCCGCACTTTTACATCTGACCGGAAGCAGCTGGGTGTGGATGCCAGCATGGAGGAAGAAGTTTGGACCATGTGATGGATTGTGGATGTGGCGACAAGATCATGAACTTTAACTGGGTGGGATTCTGGTATAATTTCCAGAATTGGGATTTACACAGATGTGCTAAGATGTCTGATTTATTAAATTGGAACTTTAAGGATCGTTTTGCCTTGGACTCTAATTTAATTCTACATGATACTTGGAACACTGACACAATATACATGAAGGCAGGAAACAGTGCCAGATAAATAATTACATAGAAACAACACTTTAATTCGAGGAAGAAGACCCCATCCTTCAAGCAAAACTAGAAAAAGCACCTTCTGCTCATGGATAACATCATCTAGTCTGGTAACAAAACTTCTGGCTAAAAGCAAGCAAGCTCAGAACAACAAGAACACCCACCAACAACAATTACATTATAACTGAAGGACACCAAACTATCTAGATCAGTCCCCAACGAGAGGTGGTATTCAGCCGGTTCAGACCGGTTTGCCCGATTGCAGGAGGGCCTGCCCACCCACCCCAGCTCTATGCCATTCTATTTAGGCTGTGCACATGCACAGAAGGGGCACGTGTGAGCAAAGCGCATGCGTGGAAGGCCAGGTGCATGCGCAGAATGGGCACATGTGCCTGCGAAGTGGGAGCGTGGGTGGGGTGGACTGGTGATAACAAAATCCACCGCTGTTCCCAACCCCAGGTCTGCAGCCTAGTACTGGGCTGCAGCTCATTGGGAACTGGGCCGCACAAGTGACATGCATGCACGCAAAACCATCTGCCCTTCACTCCTCCTCTGTCACTGCTAGCAGAGCTAGAGGTTTAGAGACCGCTGACCTAGGTGAACTTGCTCTAGTGCTATCTCACGCTATTCTCTACAGGACCACAAACCGCACAACAACAATTCTGAAAAGCTTTATCGCCGGACTACTAGCTTCCCGATAAATGCTAGGCACTGGGGGACCAATTAACCAGGTAACAGTTTTAGGCATGAAACGTTCACAAAAACCATAACTTACCTTTACGTTGAACTGGGAAGAAATGAAAACAGGCGACGGTCAGGTTAAGAGACACAAGAAGTTGTCCATTGGTTGGAGAACCAAATAGGGCAATGGCTAGTCCCAAGGTCAATTCCAAGGAGCAAAACCAAAAAATGGCCATTACTGATCCAAACAGCACTTAGCAATAGCCTTTAGATTTTTGTACTGCTTCACTGTGCTTTGCGGCCCTCTCTAAGCGGTTTACGGTGTCCACAATCTGGCTCCTCATTTTACCAACCTTGGAAGGATGGAAGGCTGAGTCAACCTGGAGCAGGTCAGGATCGAACCTTTGTGGCGGTTGGCAGAATGAATGACTGCATTCCAACGTTCCACCACCAGGTCAAGTCCAAGTTGCAAAGCCAAAGACTGGCCAGGACTGATCCAAATGCCAACTTCAAGGAACAAGAAACACAGACCCTGAGCTTCCTAGAGTCATAGGGTTGGAAAGGACCTTGGGGGTCTTCTAGTCCAACCTCCTGTCCAAGGCAGGACTTCTTATACCATGCTGGATAAACGATTGTCTTGAACGCCTCCAGCGATGGAACATCCACAATTATGAGAGGCAAGTTTGTTATCCTTACTTTCTGTTCTTTATTTCCAAATTGGACCTCCCTCTGAGGAGCTTCTATTTGTTGCTTTTTGTCATGCCATCAGGTGCCATGGAGAATAAATCAAGGCCCCCCTTCCTGAGACAGCCCTTCAAGGATTGGGAAACACTATCAGGTCTCTTCGTTAGGCTAAACATACCCCTTAACCTTTCATCATATGACTTCGTCTTCCATTCCCCTTATCATCTTTGTTGCTCTTCTCTTTTCTAAAGCCTCAGCATCTTCTCTTGTATCATGGCAACCAAAACTGTAAGCATTATTCCAAATGGAGCTTCACTAATGCAGCCTAGAGCAACTCTTGGTCATGTGGATGCTATCCTTCTGTTGATGTAGCTTCAAACTGTGTTGGCTTTTGTTTTTTTTGCAGCTGTAGAACACTGTTGGGCTCATATTTAAGCAGTGATCCACCAGGACACTTTAGATCAGCGGTCACCAACTGGTGGTCCATGGACCACTGGTGGTCCATGAGAAAATTTTGGTGGTCTGCAGAAAAATTATTTTCATTTGTTGTGTTGCACTCAATCAGGGGTCCTCAAACTACAACCCCTGGGATGGATCCGTGCAATGAATGTTTGTGTTGCTGCAGAGAGCCTTCCCCTTTGGGGTCTTTTTGTGTGGGTCAGAGGGGGGCAGATATTCCGACTTGGGGTCTGCTTCAGCCTCCTGGTGCGGGACTTTGGGTGAAGGCTGGAGGGAAGTCCGGTGGTGGTGAAGAGTTGCAGAACCTTGTTCCAGTGGGACTCCATCATTGCCAGGAACTGGCTGACCATCTCAGCCCACTGAGCCTCCAGGCGCCGGCACCTGGCTTTGCACTCTCGCAGGTCTTCCCTCTGCTTGGAAAGCCTATGGTTATAGTCCTCAGGGAAGTGCTTCTGCTGAGCCTCCTTCTCGGTTAGATCCAATTTAAACTGAGCTGTTTTGCCAACTCTTTCTCCTGGGGGCTGCTTAGCTCCAACAACTGCTTCCTGTAGGGGCCCTTTGGAGCCTGGGGGGGCAGGTGAGGAGTGGCTGGCAGGGGAGGGGCGAGTAGAGACCCGCGAGGCGCTCCTTGATGTGAATGACATTGAGTTGGCCACCAGTCACATGAACATCTAACCACGCCCACTCAGCCAGTCATTAGGCAGATCATATTAGTGGTCCGCAGGATTTAAAATTATGAATTCAGTGGTCCCTGAGGTCCTAAAGGTTGGTGGGCCTTGCTTTAGATCGCTCTTTCTCAGTTACTACTGTTGAGCCAGGTACCTCTTATTCTACACCTTTGCCTTTGGCCTTTCCTGGCGAAGTGCAGGACCTTACATTCCTCACCACTGCATTGCATTTTGTTGGATAAGGCCCAATGTTCTGAATCAACCAGCTGAAGCATTGCTTCCCATCAAGGGCCTGGAGACTGCTCTTAAATTGCTACAGATGTTGGGTGTGGCTTGACTCAGGTAGTTGCTGCCCTCTGCTCTCCAGGAGACAGGCCAATTGTCCTTGCAGAGATGCAAGAATCTTCTCAGACCAGCCACCTTGGCAGAATCTGGGCCCTCGTTATCCAAATCGGGTCTCTCACCTCCTAAGATTCATGTCTTCTGGAGTCTCCGCAGGTATTCGATTGTCTCCTGGAACTTCCCGCTCCTGGTCTGTCAGGGCAGCCACTGACCTAGAGGAATTTAGATGAGACCATCACCTACATTGGCAATTTATTTGCTTTTTTCTTCTTAGACAATACACAGTGTTCAATGTTTGGGCCTCATTTCTTGCTCTAGATAATCCACACTTACCTTTCCTGGAATATGAATGAAGAGAGAGAGTGCGGGGGGAGAGAGATATATCTTTATAAAGATATAAAAAATTACTTGTCTTTTTCTTTTAAATTTTAGTATTCTAGTTTGAGGGATCTTTTGTGTTGTTATAAATTAATTCTCTAGTTTCTCTCCCTCCTTTTGAACTGTTTTACTTGGTATACCTCTTTTCCTAATTTTTAAATTATGTCTTATATTGTTATCTGTTTTTCTCTACAGTGACTAGTTGACTAGTTCTTTCTTTCTTTCTTTCTTTCTTTCTTTCTTTCTTTCTTTCTTTCTTTTTTCTTTCTTTCTTTCTTTCTTTCTTTCTTTCTGTGGCGCAGTGGTTAAATGCAGCACTGCAGGCTACTGCTAGATCAGCAGGTCAGCGGTTCAAATCTCACTGGCTCAGGGTTGACTCAGCCTTCCATCCTTCCGAGGTGGGTAAAATGAGGACCCAGATTGTTGGGGGCAATATGCTGACTCTCTGTAAACCGCTTAGAGAGGCCTGAAAGGCCTATGAAGCGGTATATAAGTCTACTGCTATTGCTATTGCTTTCTCTCTTCTCTCTCTCTCTCTCTCTCTCTCTCTCTCTCTCTCTCTCTCACTCCCGTCCTTCCTCCCTTTCTCTCTCTCCCTCCCTTCCTCTTCCTTTCTTACTTACATCCTTCCTTCCTTTTTCTTTCTCCTTCCTTCCTTCCTCCCTCCCTTCCTTTCCCTCTCTTTCCTTTCCCCCCTTTTTCTTTCTTTTTCTTTCTTTCTCTCTCTCTCTCTTTCCTTCCTTTCTCTCTCCATTCCTTCCTTTCTCCCTCACTTCCCTCCTCCCTCCCTTCCTTTCTCTTCCCTGAAATTGAAGCATCCCTACTGTGTCAAACAAACCAAAAACTTTCACACCTACAGGCAGCTGCTGAAACTCAATAATTTTTTGGCCTTCCAACATAATAAGGGTTATACGCTCTTTTCCTTCCAAGCTATTCATTTTCTACCCATTCAAATCATTCCCTTAGGGAGGTAAAAGCGAGCTTTTCCATTAACCAGCGTTCTTTTTCATGTTGGGAAATTCTGCCAAATGTTTATTGAAATTTGGATAGAGGTGGCAAATTTAGACTTGGATAAACAAAGTGATTTTGCCTTATGAAAAAAAAAAAGGGGCACTTTAGCTTCTGAACTGCTTCCAAAATTACCATGTGATTGAAGCTTTTCAACTTCTTCATTTTTTTCCCCAGCCAAAAGGACCATATGTCAAGTGCAACAGTCCAGCTGAGCCAATATGATTGGCAGGATGCAGGGGAAAGAGAATTTTAAAAAGGTAAAAAACCTGCAGCGGTGATGCATCAGGCTCCAGAGGTTTGAATATTTCCCACAGAAACAGGAGCTCGGTGGCGAAGTTAAAATGAAACCCAAGGGTGGCTTTTTAGTTAGAATAGAAAAACAGAGTTGGAAGGGACCTCCAAGGCCTTCTAGTCCAACCCCCTGCTTAAGCAGGAAACCCTGCACCACTTCAGTCAAATTGTTATCCAACATCTTTTTAAAAACTTCCAGTGTTGGAGCATTCACTTCTGGTGGCAAGTTGTTCCACTGATTAATTGTTCTCACTGTCAGAAAATTTCTCCTTCATTCTAAGTTGCTTCTCTCCTTGATGAGTTTCCACCCATTGCTTCTTGTCCTGTCTTCAGGTGCCTTGGAGAATAGCTTGACTCCCTCTTCTTTGGGGCAGCCCCTGAGATATTGAAACACTGCTATTATCCCTCCCCTAGTCCTTCTTTTCATTAAACTAGACATACCCAGTGTTGTGCTCTGTGGTGACCTGTGGAGCTGACAGCAAAGGCAGACAGTGAGGAATTTGGGGAGAAACATGGGCCAGTCCTGGAGTCTTGGGAAGGTTCAAACGATGGCTCTGCATCGGAGGCAGAATGAGGGCCAGGAGGATCTGGGAGTTATGTGCTGCCTCCAGAGTTTTGCTTAGCAACAGAAATGTTGGGCTCAACTGTCATAGTAAGTCAAAGGACTATTTGTATTGGAGAGAAATTACACTAATAGAATAGCTAGTGAAATGTTAATACCACTTTATAAGGCCTTGGTAAGGCCACACTTGGAATACTGAATCCAGTTTTTGACACCACGATGTAAAAAGGATGTGGAGACTCTAGAAAGAGTGCAGAGAAGAGCAAAGATGATTAGGGGACTGGAGGCTAAAACATATGAAGAACGGTTGCAGGAACTGGGGATGTCTAGTTTAATGAAAAGAAGGAATAGGGGAGACATGATAGCAGCGTTTCAATATCTCAGAGTTGCCACAAAGAAGAGGGAGTCAAATTATTCTCCAAGACACTTGAATGTAGAACAAGAAGCAATGGGTGGAAACTAATCAAGGAGAGAAGCAACTTAGAACTGAGGAGAAATTTCCTGACAGTGAGAACAATTAATCAGGGGAACAGAAATTGCCTCCAGAACTTGTGAATGCCCCAACACTGGAAGTCTTTAAGAAGATGTTGGATAGTCATTTGTCTGAAATGGTGTAGGGTTTCCTGCCTGAGCAGGGGGTTGGACTAGAAGACTTCCAAGGTCCCTTCCCTTATTATATTATATTAAATGCCTGTATCAAATTCTTGTTGCGGCTTCACCATAACCTACTCTCAACATTACAGAAGTTAACAGAATAACAGAGTTGGAAGGGATCTTGAAGGACTTCTAGTTCAACCCTCTGCTTAGGCAGGAAACCCTATACCACTTCAGACAAATGGTTATCCAATCTCTTCTTAAAAACCTCCAGGGATGCAGCACCCACAACTTGTGGAGACAAGCTGTTCCACTGATTAATTGTTCCAACTCTCAGGAAATTTCTCCTTAGTTCTAAGTTGCTTCTCTCCAGGGGTTGTGTATATATATATATATATATATATATATGTTATATTTGTGCTGATAAATAAATAAAGGGAGACTAGTATAGATCTATTTCAAGCTATTTAGCTCTCATCAGCTAGCCATACCCTTGCTGGGAATCGAACCTGTGCTCTATTGCCTCTTAGGCAGATGTGTTAACCACTGAGCCATAGAGCTCGACTCCTTATCAGCCAGGCCAGGGTGAAAGGTATATATTTAAAGTCACAACCTATATATATATATAGTGTCACAACCCCTGGAGAGAAGCAACTTAGGCAGATGTGTTAACCAATATGTAATACAGCCCAGGTTCGAATCCCAGTAAGGGTATGGCTAGCTGATGAGAGCTAAATAGCTTGAAATAGATCTATACTAGTCTCCCTTTATTTATTTATCAGCACAAATACAACACAAATGTAACAAAGGCAACAGTAAAAATATTGGGTTTCTGTCTGGATGGTCTCTTGTGTCGAGCCAATAGACAGAGAATGGAAGCAGTAAGCTCCCTCCCATATTTGGGCATACCAGGGGTTGTGACTTTAAATACATACCTATTTCCCTGGCTCAGCTGATAAAGGAGGGGAACCTTGTGGCTTAGTGGTTAACACATCTGCCTAATATGTAATACAGCCCAGGTTCGAATCCCAGTAAGGGTATGGCTAGCTGATGAGAGCTAAATAGCTTGAAATAGATCTATACTAGTCTCCCTTTATTTATTTATCAGCACAAATACAACATACATACATACATACATATATACATACATACATACATATATATATATTTACACGCACACACATACATACACACACATACATGGTAGATAAATCCCTTACCAATCAGCTATGCATACAAGGAGAGAAATGAGATACATGAGAGAGAAACAGAAAAAAAATGCCCTCTAATGGCCACCTATATATAGATAACTCTTAAAGAGGTAAATGGCAGCTGGACCCCGACTAGAGTCTTAAAGAGGCTATGTCAATATTGCTGAATCATCCTCATTGCATCATCTTACAGTTTACAGCTTACAACCTTACATCAGCTGGCAGCTATTAAATCCACATTACCTGTCATGTCAGGTGCTTTGGAGAATAAATAACCCCCTGTTCTTTGTGGCAGCCCCTTTGATACTTCAATCGATTTTTGGGAAGATGGAATAAAAAAAAATTGGATGTTGTCCTGAGTTCTTTCAGGGAATGAAATATGCAGTAACTCCTGATATGTATGCAGGTTTCATCCAGCTTCTTGTATCTACTGCATAGGATAATATAACCTTCATTTAATTATTTGACCTCAAAGGTCCTTCTTGAAATTTTAGCAAGGTGATGACTCAGATGAAGTATTATGAGATCTTTTTATGTTTCCCATCACTCCTACCTGTGAAACATGTTTCTTGATTGCTTCCTTGAGTTTTATATGGAACTTAATAAGCTATTTATTTTATATGCTCCTAGCTGCATTGGCTTAGCTTAGTTATTTAATAGATTAGATTACTGTTAGTATCCTTAAAATTTATTTTAGTATGGCTGCTTCCCTGTGTGTATTTTTAGATTGCCAGTTGACAATTTATTGTAATGATTAGAATTTTATTTTTATTTTTAAAAGTACTATTGGAGATCAGCAAGTATATTTTCATAGTGACAAACAACTCAACATTACAGCCCAACCCATCACAACCCAACTTAAATTTTCTATAGTGATTAAACCAAATTAACCTTCCTCATCTGCTGTGAGAGCTTCTTCTCAAAACAATGATAATTAGGGGATAATTAGGGGATGTTGGTCAGCTTCTAAATGCTTCATTTGTGCTTCCTTTGTCTACTACAGGAGATAAGACACTTATTACCTGTCCTCTCATTATCTATTCTTCATTAGCATGTTTTCTGGGCTTTCTTTCCAATAGCACAGATGGCTTTTGGACATGAGATCAGCCAGAACTAATATTTTTTTTCTCAGGTTCTAAGTTACAATCAGTGGTGAAATTCAATTTTTTTTCTGTGGGCGTGGCTTGGTGGGCGTGATTTGGTGGGCGTGGCAGGGGAAGGATACTGCAAAATCTCCATTCCCTCCCCAATCCTGGGGGAAGGATACTGCAAAATCTCCATTCCCTCCGCACTCCAGGGGAAGGATACTGCAAAATCTCAATTTCCACCCCACTTCAGGGGAAGGATACTGCAAAATCTCCATTCCCTCCCCACTTCAGGGGAAGGATACTGCAAAATCTCCATTCCCTCACCACTTCAGGGGAAGGATACTGCAAAATCTCCATTCCCTCACCACTCCAGGGGAAGGATACTGCAAAATCTCCATTCCCTCCCCACTTCAGGGGAAGGATTCTGCAAAATGTCAATTTTCTCCCCACTCCTGGGGAAGGATACTGCAAAATCTCCATTCCCACCCCACTCTGGGGCCAGCCAGGGATTGTATTTGCGGATTCTCTGAACTACTCAAAATTTCTGCTACCGGTTCTCCAGAACCTGTCAGAACCTGCTGGATTTCACCCCTGGTTACAGTTCCCTACCAACCATGGCTTAATTCAAAATTTCCTTGTATATTGGAACTAGGGCTTCCAGATCTACAAGAGTCAGGTGTTAGATGGTAGCAAAGAGGTATTTACCATACACCAACTGTTTGCTGCCTGTTAGTGATTAGTTGTGATCAGCAATAGAAGGGAGAAACACCCAAAGTGTTTGACGGATTATTGTTCTTTATTATAAAAGCAGGAAGATAAGCCATTTGAATGATAAATTAATAGTTTTCACAAATGAATTATTGGTGATATAGTAGGCCTATCCGTTCCTAAGGCTAGTTTCCTTCTTTTTTTAAAAAAAAAAAAAGTTTTTTTATTAAGCTTTTTTTAAACATTAAGAAACAAAGCACAAATTTCCACTCATTACAGTGAGTCCATATCAGTAGTGTTGATATCATTTGCATTTACATAAGCTCTATTTCTATATTCTCTAATATAGTCTATATTGTATAAGATATCTCATAATCACTTAAAATATATTAATATTTACAGATTTGTACCGTGTTCCTATTCCTATGGCCAGTTTGTTTCTATGCAATTCCAGCAAGGAATTATTATTATTATTTTGCGTCTTACTTTATAGTTTTACTTTGTTAAAAAAAAGTTGGTAATAAGCTTAATATCAAAGTCGAAGTTATTCTGACCTCATAAAGGCCTCTCCTTTAACCAGGGAGGTTTTAAGCTTGCCTTCCAAATTTGATTTTAAAACCTTTATACTAAATTCTGACCACTGGGAGCCTTATTTCGTAAGTGGCTTGGGAAAGAAACATGACACGCTTCCAAAATGCATGTTGTGGGAAGCGACTGCCAATTGCACATTAGATTATTATTCTTTTGTGGAGGTAGCCATTAGTTTTGCTCTTTCTCAACTTCCTAAGTACAGTGACATTTGCGAAATCTATAGATTTTTTTTCTATGCGCTTTGTAAGCATGGCGTTTATTTTTAAGAGCTGTTGAAAAGGAAAATAGCTCGGTGTTTCTGGAGCCTTTGCAAAAACAGCCAAATGACAAACATTAGTCCAGGTTCTGCTTTCTTTCTTCCCCGGGAGGTGTGTGATTTTTTTTTTTTATATAATGGGGGTTTGGTTGCTTGGGAAATAATATAGTGTCAGAGTTTGTTGCAAAAATTAAATCCAGAAAGCACACAGAGATAACTGATTCAGCTGGATTCATTAAGTTCTTTACATACATAAGAATAGATGAATAAACGAACAATACCAACAGGTGGTTCTTCCAAGTAATCACAAGGCGGGAGAATTACAGGAAAAGCAGTTAGTTTCATTTCAGCAGACAATGAGACAGTGCAAAGAATTGAAACAGAAACTTAAGCAGTCTGCTGCTCTGAGAAGTAAACTAGCAGTCTGTCTGGGCTTGTCTGCTGAAATGAAACTAACTGCTTGTGTTTACCTGTAACTCTCCTGCCTTGTGTTTACTTGGAAGAACCACCTGTTGGTACTGTACATTTATCCATCTATTCTTATGGATATAAAGAAGTTAAAGAATCCTGCTGCATCAGTTATCTGTGTGTGCTTCTGGATTTGAATTTATGCAACAAACTCTGACAGATTGATCCGCAACAAAACCTTTACCATGTCAATAGGTTAGGAGCTCAATGCTGCCCCTCTTCGCAACCACACAGATAGATTTTCTCATGGACACTCGGTTCCTAGCTTGATTTTTGGGATCTTCCCATGATGCCACAAACTTTACTCAATGAAAAGGAAAGGACATGGGTGCTATCTATTTTAGGGGGGTTTGTCCACCCCTTTGCCAGTCTAGAGAGATGGTGACAAGAGATATAGAAATGGATTTGAAGGGAATCTTCAGAATCCTTTAGAGAAACAACAAGAGCAGAGATATTCTTTAAGTCTTAGGAAAGACGGTAGTCTTAGAACGAGACTCAGGCTGGCTTCTGCCTGATCCCATGGGATATAAGGAGGAGGGAAGGGTAGACTTGCAATATTAGCCTACCTACCTAAAGTACTGCTCCAGTCCCTTATTGTCCAGGAGGCTTCCTGGTCCAATTTACCACTTACAACTGGCAGATACCGAGAAACTGGACATATTCTAAAGTTAATTATAGTGGTAGGTAGAAATAAAGGAAAGTTCATTCCCCTTTTTAAGGGGGTTAATATTTTGACTGAGTATTGGTCATATAAATGGGATTGGGAAAAATGATCCTTCTTTCTTTCTTTCTTTCTTTCTTTCTTTCTTTCTTTCTTTCTTTCTTTCCTTCCTTCTCTCTCTCCCTCCCTCCTTCCTTCATCTTTTTTCCTCCATCCCTTACCTTTCCTTCCTTCATTGTTCCTTCTTTCTTTCCTTCTTTCCTTCCTTCTTTCCTTCCTTCCTTTTTTCCTTCCTTTCTACCCTCCTTCCTTTCTTCCCTCCCTGCCTCCCTCCCTCACCTTCCTTACCTTTCCTTCCTTCATTTTTATTCCCTTCCTTCTTTCCTTTCTTGCTCCCTCCTCCCCCTTCCCTCCCTCCCTCCCTCCTTTCTTACCTTTCCTTCCATTTTTCTCTCCTTCCTTCCCTCCCTCCCTCCTCCCTTCCTTTTCTCCCTCCCTCCTTCCTTCCTTACCTTTCCCTTCCTTTCTACCCTTTCCTTCCTTCATTTCCCTTCCTTCATTTCTTCCCTTCCTTCCTCCACTTTCCCTCCCTTCCTTTCATGACACTTCAACCATTTGAGTCCAAATGCAAACATAGGATTATTAGAGTGCTAAATTAACAATTAGGAATAGAGCAAATATTGAAATGTGGCCAAGAATTAGACTCAGAAAATCAGGGTACTGTATCCAAGTATGGAAATATATTACATGTCCAGGTACCTCCAAGCACTCTAGAAACAGTGCCAAAGTTGTGGTGGCAGCAGGGGGGTGGTGGGGCAGATATTGAAAAAAAGTTGTGTTTAAAAGCTTCCTAAATATATACCACATTAGAACCGAAGGTACAACTCTCATAGAAGTTTAGAAGTTTAATAACATTTATATGCCACCCAATCCCATAGGACTCCGGGCGGCTAACAATACAAATAAATCAAAAGGAAGAGAAGGAAAGAAAAGATAGATTTAAAAACACACCATGCACTCCATTCCAAGTGGGGCTGGACCATATTTTGGGGTCAACAAAATATCCAGTGGAAAAGGGTTCCCTAATTCCCTTTTGCACTTGGTGAGGAGTAAGGATTCTCAGCAAGTTCTCCTTACAAATTTGCTTGGAGTGGACAATTTGTATTTGGACTAAATGGGAGTAAACCTGGCCACGTGTAGGGCTTGAAGGAAGTGAACTAAACTATAAGATGAGTATACATGGATGACGACGAAGATCATCGATCTATCCATCACCATCCATCATCAGAATAACGGAACGAAAGAGTTGGAAGGGACCTTGGAGGTCTTCTAGTCCAACCCACTGGTCAGGCAGGAAACCCTGTACCATTTCAGACAAATGGGGGTTCAATCTTTTCTTTTCGGAGTCCTTCGGGATTGGGCGGCATATAAATTTATTAAACATTAACAAACATTAACATTAACATTCTTAACAACTTCCAGTGTTGGAGAAGTCACAACTTCTGAAAGCGAGCCATTCCATTGATTAATTGTTCTCACTGTCGTGAAATTTCTCCTTAGTTCGACGTTGCTTCTCTTCTTGATTTTCCATCTACTGCTTCTTAGTCTATTTTCAGTGTTTTGGAGAATGTTGAGTCTCGGTTGAATAGGTTGACTCCATCCTCCTCCTCCTCCTCCTCCTCCTCCTCCTCCTCCTCCTCCTCCTCCTCCTCCTCCTCTTCTTCTTCTTCTTCTTCTTCTTCTTCTTCTTCTTCCTCCTCCTTCTCCTCCTCTTCCTCCTTCTGCTCCTTTCTTCTTCTTCTTCTTCTTCTTCTTCTTCTTCTTCTTCTTCTTCTTCTTCTTCCTCCTCCTCCTCCTCCTCCTCCTCCTCCTCCTCCTTTTCATCCACATCATCAATCATCCTCATCCTCATCAATCATCTTCATCATCAATCCTCATCATCTTTCCCTTTGTTGCAATTCCATTCTCAGTTCAAGGATGCAGCAAAACACATTTAAAACACATTTTCACACCGATGCTCTTTTGGAAGGCTATTTTTTTAAAAAAAGTAATAAAAACCACAAGGTTTTTGACTAAACCCTTGACACAAACCACTTTAGATATATTTGGTACTGCTACATGTAAACAAGCTGATATGGGAGAAATGGTTTGGAGTTAATAATCATTTTTTCCCCACCTTTTGTTGCCACCTGAAGCACTGATGTCTTTATTTATAGTACGTTTCACCCCTCGTTCGCCCCCTTCAGCTGCTGTTCTGTTTTTAGCAAGTTGCTCAATGTACAATCATACTAATGCATGCTGTGTATCAAAAGAATATTTACATTATCAGGAACAGAGGGAAATTTTTTTTTTCCCTAAGCCCCAACGATTGCTGCTTTAAATTAGACAAATTCCATTTTGGCATGCCTATTCCATTAAAGCTACCGTATTTTTGGAGTATAAGAAACATCCCCCCCCCCCGAAGAGGAAGAATAGGGGAGAGGTAAGGGAAGAAGGAAGGAGAAGGAGAGGAGGAAGAAAGTAGAGAAGGGAGGGAAGGAAGGAGAGGAGGGTGGAAGGGAAAGAAAGAGAAGGAGAGATAATAGGAAGGGAAGAGGAAGAGTGGAGGAGAGGTAAGGGAAGAAGGAAGGGGAAGGAGAGGAGGGAGGAAGGAAGTAGAGAAGGAAGGGATTGAGAAACGAAAGGGAAAATAAGGTGGTGTTACAACAGGCGCTAGGGATGGTAAACAAAGCAACCCAAACTTTATATTATAACCTTTTAAATGGAATAACAGAAGTATAAGAATGGCAAAGAAAAAGAATAACTATGTGAATGTATACCTATAATTGTATGTAAGAGAATAAATGACAGTAAGAATATAAAGCATAATATAGGTAAACAATATTTGGTTATAAATAGCTAAGTATAAATAAATATAGAATAGTACATAAAAATGGATAACGAATAAGGAGACCATGAATGCAAGATAGAAATGTATAGAAGGGAAAACACTAACTGTAAAGAAACCGATACAGAACTGCTGTATGATATATGATGGAACTTCTTGTTCCTATGTTGTTTTAAGTCATGTGTTTGTTTTTGTTGATGTGTTTATGTGTTTAAAATAAAAATTAAAAAAAGAAACATTCCCCCTCTAAAAGAGGGTGACAATTTGGGTGTGTCTTATACACTGAATTTTGCCTCGCCCACCCCCCAGCACCCACCTTCTGCCTCCCAACAATTTGCCTCTTTGCAGCAAATAGCAAACAGCCTGTTTCACTTTCAGCTTCTGCACAGCCTGATCAGCACAAGTATCTTATTGTTCGTTGAACTGGCCTCCTGACCATCAGCTGTTTCAGGCTGCAGGGATTGCCATTGCCTATTGCCGCCTCCACGGGCCTCACTTTCGGCCTCTGCATCCCATTTATAGCCTCGTCATGCCCCATTTTCTGCCCATTCTGATCCCTGCCACCAAGAATGGGCAGAAAATGGGGTGCGTGGAGGCCAAAAATGGGGTGCTCGGAGGCTGAAAAAGGGAAGAATAGCAATAGCAGTTAGACTTATATACCGCTTCATAGGGCTTTCAGCCCTCTCTAAGCGGTTTACAGAGTCAGCATATTGCCCCCAACAACAATCCGGGTTCTCATTTTACCCACCTCGGAAGGATGGAAGGCTGAGTCAACCCTGAGCCAGCGAGATTTGAACAGCCGAACTGCTGAACTGCAGTCAGCTGAAGTAGCCTGCAGTGCTGCATTTAACCACTGCGCCACCTCGTCTCCTCGAAGAAGTCTTCTCGAAGAAGTCTCCTCTATTCACTAGAACCGGTGCCTCAGGCTGATTTTTTGCTTTTTCTTGGAAGATACTAAGAATTCTCACAGTAGGAGAATCCCTCCTGGACTCTGGATGTCTTAGCACACAAATGCATCTGAAGGGCACATTATTGAGCTAATTAACTGTGGGCTACATGCATGACAATTAAGAAGGATTCATAGCTGGCTCGTTCTTTCTCAAATTGAACGGAAGTATTAGAAGGTTGTCACAAGAATTAGTCTCAGGTCCTCTGCTCTTCAATATTTTATTTAATGCTTTGGATTAAGAGGGGAAGAGAATACTTATCCAACCTACTTAGCTTTGAGCAAAGAAGACTGAAAGAGGCACTCATTAAATACTTTAAAGGATATCCAAATATAAGAAGATTAAGACCTGTTTTCTTTAATTTCAGAGAGCAGGACAGAGAACAAGGTTGGCATAAGACAGATTCTGGTTGGATATCAGAAATAACTTCCTAGGCATGAGAGAGGTTTGAAAATCTCAAGACCTAAAATGGATACCTAACATCAAAAATGTCCTCAAAAAAGCACAACAAAGAATGTTCCTTCTGCGCCAACTCAGGAAGCTCAAATTGCCCAAAGAGCTGCTGATTCTGTTCTACAGAGGAATCATTCAGTCTGTTATCTGTACCTCCATAACTGTCTGGTTTGGCTCTGCAACCCAACAAGACAGACAGAGAGAGACTTCAGAGGAGAATCAGAACTGCAGAAAAAACAATTACTGCCAATCTGCCTTCCATGGAGGACCTGGGCACTGCACGAGTCAAAAAGAGGGCTGTGAAAATATCTACAGACCCCTCGCATCCTGGACATCAATTGTTTCAACTCGTACCCTCAAAATGACACTATAAGGCACTGCACACCAGAACAACTAGACACAAGGACAGCTTTTTTCCCGAATGCATCACTCTGCTAAACAAATAATTCCCTCACCACTGTCAAACTATTCACTAAGGTTACATTACTATTAATCTTTTCATCGTTCCTATCACCCTATCATCACATTTTTATACATATTTAGTAGTACAGTCATTCAAAGTCTATTTTTGAAAAAATTTGCTCATATTTCTAAGGGGAGAAGTTACTTTCAAATCAATCTTGACACATTATCAAGAAAATATCATTAAAAAAGAACTCATCGATGGCACTATTCTTCCTTAAAAGTGCATTTAATTAATTTGTCTTTATGGAGTGTATAGTAGGCATTGCAATCAAATTGTTACATATTATTAACTCCAGTAGGAGTGCTCATTTAATTACTGACTTTGGTAAAAAGCTTTTGAGGAAATAATAAAAAGACAACAGCTTTTCTTAGTTATAATGTGGAGGTGTTTCCCCCCCCCCCCTCTGTCCACATTATTCTCATGCCTGGAAAAGGGATATTTGAAATTGGACAGCATTGATTAATAATTTAAAAAATATATGCTTTTATATACTCCCAAACTATATAAGTCAGATGTGTAGCTTTTGTTCCTTGTTTTGCATTTGTTCATTACCCTGCTGTTTTAAAAAATGCAATGGTGGCATATTTTTAAATTAATTTTTTAAAACCTTCTCTGAAGTTTAAATTAGGAGGGAATTATTCATATTCAACTTAGAAATTTGCTGAGGCAAAAATCGGGTGACCATTCCCAGATGTTTCAAAAGTCCCTGGGAGGAATGTATCCCAACTCTTAAAATTCTCCTCAAAGTTTCCTCGCATAGGATCCATTCTGGATCGGTCACTGAGGCCAAAGGTTTTGTCTTCCAAGCTTTCAGACCAGGGGTGGGTTTCAAAAATTTCAGCAACAGTTTCTCATCATCATCTCCTCCCCACCCACTCCTTCCCTCCTTCCCTCTTTCCTTTTTTCTTTTTTTCTTTCTTTCCTCCCTCCCTCCCTTCCTTCCTTCTCTCCCTCTCCTTCTTTCTCACCCTCCCTCCCTTCCCTCCTTTCCTTCCTCCCTTCTCTCCCTCTCCTTCCCTCCTTCTTTCCTTCTCTCCCTTTCCTTCCTTCCTTCCTCCCTCCCTTCCCTCCTTTCCTTCCTCCCTTCTCTCCCTCTCCTTCCTTCCTTCTTTCCTTCTCTCCCTTTCCTTCCTTCCTTCCCTCCCTCCCTCCCCTTCCTCCCTTCCTCCCTCCCTTCTCCCCCTCTCCTTCCTTCCTTTCCCCCTCCTTCCTTCTCTCCCTCCCTTCCTTTCTCCACTTAAATAGGATAGACAGTGAAACTACTTTAGATGCGGGACTCATTAAGACAAGCTTTTCACATCAAGAACAAAAATTCTCCTACCAACTAAGACTTGAATCAAATCCCTATGAATTCCGTGGTCAGAGGAGCCATATCACAAATTAGCATCTCCAATTTGTGGCCAAGATGACTTGGTTCACAATGGTTTATGTGGTGAACCACAACAGTTCACCACATAAAAGCAATAGTAACTTAAAGGAAGATAACAGGTCCCTCCTAGTGCCACAAACTGGCCTCAGACCCGTTACAAATTAGAAGCAGTCAATAAGAGTTCAGAACAAACCTACCATAATGTACAAAGACTTGGTAGTTTATGGGTTTATTATTCTTTGAAGGCTCCAAAACAATTGGTATGTAATCAAGGCAATGAGATTGCAAGGAAGAGACCCTACCGCGATGACATAACCGCGGAGGGCAAATCTGTGCCTTCCGAAGCACTCAGCACCCTAAACCTAACCCTATCCCTAACCCTAACCCTAAACCTAACCCTAACCCTAACCCTAAAGCAAACCCCTAAACCTAATCCTAACCCTTACCTTAATTTAAATCGGCTTTCTGCCGCCGCGCTGTTTTAAAGTGCCCTTCTGTCCCGCGCTGTTGTTGTGGCGCTGTTGTCGCGGCGGTGATGATGCGCGGTGATGACGTCGCGGCTTTAGCGACGCGGTTTTATCACCGCTATTTTGACGAGCGCTGTTTTGTCGTGCCACGCAAAAAACACTTGTAACCAAACAACATTCTATATGTGATGATGTTTTCTCTCTCTCTCTCTCTCTCTCTCTCTCTCTCTCTCTCTCTCTCTCTCTCTCTCTCTCTCTCTCTCTCTCTCTCTCTCTCTCTCTCTGCTGTTTGTTTAATAAAAATAAAAATTTATATTAAAAAAAATGTGCCGAAATAGGAAGGCATAGAGCCGGGGCGGGTGGGCAAGAGCACCTGCAATTTTTGCTACCGGTTTGGGGGAACCGATCCAAACCAGCTGAATACAACCTCTGAAACCTATCTCATCGTTTCTGGCATTTTGACTTGCAGAAAAGTAGATAAACGAGAGATTTAAATCCTCAGCTGCTTTTAAAACTTGGCTATGGATTCATCCTTGAAGGAGGAAGGGGGTGGGGAGGCTTCAGTTCATGGACTGCTGCATTCTCAAAGAAATCTGAACTTCTGAGAAAGAGACTTTATCTGGGCTTTGATTATTTTGCTTCTCTTCCTGTCAATCACATATCAAGCCACAAATTGAGAATGGAATGTATGCAATGGGGGAAAAAAAATCAGGCTATCACTTTCTTTTCTCTTTTCAAGTGGAAAGACAGTGCAGGGAGTTTTTGACTTCAGCCATAACCGAGCCCCATATTTCTGTGCCTAAGACAAACGCTTGCTATTTTTGCCCCGTTTTATTATCTTTCTTGCCATAGTTGTTAAGTGAATCACTACAGTGGATAAGCTAGTAACACGGTTGTTCATTGAATTTGGCTACCCCATTGGCTTTGCCTGTCTGTTTTCGCCCATCCATCCATCATTTATCTGTCTCTGTCTGTGTGTCTGTCTGTATCCATCCATCCATCCATCCATCCACCCACCCACCCACCCACCCACCCACCCACCCACCCATCCATCTCTATCTATCTATCTATCTATCTATCTATCTATCTATCTATCTATCTATCTATCTATCTATCTATCTATCTATCTATCTATATCATCTGTCTGTCTGTCTGTCTGTCTGTCTGTCTGTCTGTCTGTCTATCTATCTATCTATCTATCTATCTATCTATCATCTATCATCTATCATCTATCTATCTATCTATCTATCTATCTATCTATCTATCTATCTATCTATCTATCTATCTATCTATCATCTATCATCTATCATCTATCCATCCATTCATCCATTCATCCATTCATCCATCCATCTATCTTTTATCATCTTATCTATCCAATTAGCCGTCCCTCCATCCTATCTGTCCCTCTGTCCAGCCATCCATTATCATCTGTCTGTCCATCCATAATCCATCCATCCATCATCTACCTACCTACCTACCTACCTACCTACCTACCTACCTACCTACCTACCTACCTAACCTACCTACCTACCTACCTACCTACCTACCTACCTACCTACCTACCTACCTACCTACCTACCTACCTACCTATCTATCTATCTATCTATCTATCTATCTATCTATCTATCTATCTATCTATCCAGAGGTGATATGCAGCAGGTTCTGACCAGTTCTGGAGAACTGGTAGAATTTTTTTTGAATAGTTTGGAAAACCGGTAAAAACCACCTCTGACTCGCCCCACCCCCATCTATTCTCTGCCTCCCAAGTGCCAGCTGATCAGGAGGAAATGAGGATTTTTCAGTAACCTTACCTTGGAGTGGGGAGGGAATGGAGATTTTACAGTATCCTTCCCCTGCCATGCCCACCAAGCCACCCACAGAACCAGTAGTAAAAAAAAAAATGAATCCCACCACTCTATCTATCTATCTATTCATCCATCCATTCATCATCTATCTGTCCATCCATCATCTGTCTGTCTGTCTGTCTAGCTAGCTAGCTAGCTTTCATTTGATATGGTGAGCCTATAGGAAAAGAATTTCATTCAGAAATAGAGCCATCCATTTATCCTCTTCTTTCTGTGCCATGCCAAATATGATGCATAGTCAGTAAACTGAAAAATATATATATTTTTAAAATTGACTTGACTTTTAAAAGAAATCTCAGAGGCAGCCCTGTAGGAGAGGTGGATGTAGATCTGCTCCACAGGTTGAAATTAAAACCAGAACATATTAAGATATTGTTGCATGCCCCAAATTGTAATGTGCTCTTGAAATGGTGGTCCATCCCATTATCAACCAGCTGGACTACGGTGTTAGCACAGCCTGAGTAATCTTCACTCAGACCACATGGCTGATGAGATCTCACTAGGTAGTCAGAAGAAAGCCACAGTTTCTAAGCCCTGCAATCAGGGCAATCAGAAGTGTGGGAATTGCATAAAAGAATGCATTAATCTACAGCCCTTTTGTTGCACATTTTTGCGGAAGTCTGAAAAACAACAGGCTTTAATAAGTAGCCGAGGGGCTGGGGTAAGATTTGAACATATGTTCAAAATCATTTTCAAAACATAAAGGTAAAGGTTCCCCATGAACATGCGTGCTAGTCATTCCCGACTCTAGGGGGCGGTGTTCATCTTTGTTTCATAGCCGAAGAGCCAGTGCTGTCCGAAGACGTCTCCGTGGTCATGTGGCTGCCATGACTCAATGCCAAAGGCACACAGAATGCTGTTCCCTTCCCACCAAAGGTGGTTCCTATTTTTCTACTTGCATTTTTTTTACGTGCTTTTGAACTGCTAGGTTGGCAGAAGCTGGGACAAGTCATGGGAGCTCACTCCATTACGCGGCGCTAGGGATTTGAACCGCCGAACCGCCAACCTTTCTGATCAAGAAGATCAACGTCTTAGGCACTGAGCCACCACGTTTCAAAACACGCAGAGTCTTAAAGATCTATATGTGATATACATTAGTCATGCCAACTATAAGTATATGCCAGCTATTCCTCCATTCTGATTTGTGGATTAAGAATTTCGCTTTCAAAAATCCTATAACTAATTTCTCCGGCCACCACATCTCAAAAAGAAAACTCCCCTCATCCGTAATGATGAAAATGTTCACCTTTTAAAAAATGCCATTTGCCTTCTCCAAGTACGTTGATGGTCTGGCACAATTTGAGCCATTCGTGATTCTTTCTGTTTTCTTGATTTGTTCCCAGGGTGAAGCAAAGCATCTGGGGATGCTAGTGGATGACATCCTGGCTTTATAAATTTATTTTTACAGGATAGAATACAGAACAATAGAGCTGGGAAGGACCTTGGAGGTCTTCTAGTCCAGCCCCCTGCTCAAGCAGGAGACTCTCTACCATTTCAGACAAATGGCTGTCCTTCTTAAAAGCCTCCAATAATAGCAATAGCAATAGCAGTTACATTTATATACCGCTTCATAGGGCTTTCAGCCCTCTCTAAGCGGTTTACAGAGTCAGCATATCACCCCCACAGTCTGGGTCCTTATTTCACCCACCTCGGAAGGATGGAAGGCTGAGTCAACCTTGAGCCGGTGAGATTAGAACCGCTGAACTGCAGATAACAGTCAGCTGAAGTGGCCTGCAGTACTGCACCCTAACCACTGCGCCACCTCGGCTTTCCAGCACCCATGGCTTCTGAAGGCAAGTGAGTTGAGTGGTGGAGACGAGAGGCATCCAGCCAAGCAGGGTGCATGTGGGCTGTGGAGTGCAGAGCCAGGATGCTGCACAGGACTGGCTTCCCTCCACCCAAAGGCATTGTGTTCCATTTTTTCTGCAGAATTCACAGTAAATTAATAAAAGGGGTTTTGTCGGGACAAGGAGTTTGATTCATACCCTTGGGAAGCCAAATACTGCAGGTGAGACAAGCCACAGAGAAGGAAGGAGGTATACTCAACAAATTGCATGGACAGAAGAATGGATGAATGGACGAATGGATAAATGGACGAGTGGATGAATGGACGAATGGATGAATGGACGAATGAATGAAGGAAGGAATGAACGAATGAACGAATGAACGAATGAACGAATGAACGAATGAACGAATGAACGAATGAACGAATGAACGAATGAACGAATGAACGAATGAACGAATGAACGAATGAACGAATGAACGAATGAACGAATGAATAACAAATGAACGAATGAGCAAATGGACGAATGGATGAATGAACGAATGGATGAATGGACGAATGGACGAATGGACAAATGGACAAATGAATGAATGAACAAATGAACAAATGAACAAATGAACAAATGGACGAATGGATGAATGGATGAATGGATGAATGGATGAATGAACGAATGAACGAATGAACGAATGAACGAATGAACGAATGAACGAATGAACGAATGAACGAATGAACGAATGAACGAATGAATAACAAATGAACGAATGAATAACAAATGAACGAATGAGCAAATGGACGAATGGACGAATGGACGAATGAACGAATGGATGAATGGACGAATGGACTAATGGACGAATGGACAAATGAGCAAATGAGCAAATGAACAAATGAACAAATGAAACTAAACAGGGGGAAAACCTGAATGTCTTCTAGAAGAGAAAGGCCAGACCACAAAACAAACACACTCTTTATAGAATCATGGAAGTTGGTCCATGTTTGTTCCACCTTATACTAAAGAAAATCAAGATGGAATGATTTCAAGTTCTTTTGTCACGTTCCTCGGGGCTGTGTAATCTCTCTGCAATCTGCCCTTTATGGCTGGCTCGCCTGTTTTCCCCATCCTCAAGCTTCGCTCCTGCAATCCTTCAAACCCAATAATAAACGATAAGTCACAACAAAGAGCGATGAAGCATCTGCCTGCTTCAAACTTCAAAACTCTTTGCGCCGCACAATGAACTTGTGAAAAGGCGGAATAACAAACGGCCTTTCAAACCCCAGGCCTTCGTGGAATTCCCAATTAAAGCACAAAGCGGAGCTTAATACAAGTTACACATACTTTTCAGAGTCTCCTCTTTTATCGCAACATATTTCGCTCCGTTCCAGAAGGGATTTGAAACGGCAAGCTGTCAGGAGAGAGAGAAAAAAATGACACTGCAGACTAAAGAGAAAATGATGCAAAGCTGATTTAGCAACATGATATTCCTATGTCATTATCTTCAGTATTCTAAAAGGGGAGGAAAAAACACATTTGTTTGAGGGTTTGGGGTTTTAATTTTTTTTGCAATTACATACTAGATGTAACTTTTTGCCTTTCCGTCGGCTTAAATCAGAATAATAAGAAAATACACGTGTGCATTTGTATTGTATTGTATTTAGTTTATTTGTATGCCGCCCTTCTCCAGGAGGGACTCAGGGCGGCGAACAACTCAGGGGGGAAAGGGGACATAAACACAGTACACATAATTAAAATACACGAAAATCA
This sequence comes from Thamnophis sirtalis, assembly GCF_051295495.1. Classification (NCBI taxonomy): domain Eukaryota; kingdom Metazoa; phylum Chordata; class Lepidosauria; order Squamata; family Natricidae; genus Thamnophis; species Thamnophis sirtalis. Next base: position 68,061,663 of record NW_028261390.1, on the reverse strand, counting down.
CACAGCCATACCAGTCGAGAGGGGAGGGGAACTCATCAACCCCAGGCCTGCCGGCACAGCCAGGTTTTGACGGCTTTCCGGAAGGCCTGGAGAGAGGTGAGGGTCCGGATCTCTGCGGGGAGTTCATTCCAAAGGGCCGGAGCTGCTACAGAGAAGTCCCTCCCCCGGGTAGTAGCCAGATGGCATTGGCTGGTGGACGGAACACGGAGGAGGCCGACCCTGTGAGATCTAACGGGTCTTTGGGAGGTAATTGGCAGCAGGCGGTCTCTCAAGTACCCAGGTCCAATACCATGAAGGGCTTTATAAGTTACAACTAGCACTTGAACTGTATCCAACGGTGGGATTCCAAATCTTTTCCTATCGGTTCTATGAAAGAGTGCTTTGCACTCATGTGTGCCTAACATGTGCTTTGTGTCCATGCGCAGCCCTCAAAGACCATCCTTGGTGTTAGCACTAGTGAGCTGAGATGTTGTTTAGCTCAGCTGAGATGCGGCAATCCACTTTGCCACGCGAATCAGCTGAGCTAAAAAAAACCAAGGGAATATAGGACAGGGAATGGCAGGGGCGGGAGGGCGGGGCCAGCCAGAGGTGGCATTTGCCGGTTCTCTGAACTATTCAAAATTTCCGCTCCCGGTTCTCCAGAACCAGTCAGAACTGGCCGAATACCACCTCTGATCTAATCACCTACATAAACAGCTGTCACAAATATAAGGCACAGAAAGGTGAGGAAAGATTGAAAAAGATTAAATCATAGAAGTGCCGAGCATTTTTTCCCACACTTTTTCCTCCCCCCAAAATGGTTCACCTTCAATTAGGAAGAGAAATTTAGTCATATTCTGTTTTCCGAATGAGAATATTTAGGCAAATGTCTAATCTGTGTGGTAAGCTTATTTTCAAGGTTTGTTTTTTTTTTTAAGAAGGAAAAATTAGTTCAGGAATGATTGCAACCTTCTTACCTATCAAGTGAAAACAGGAATGTGTGAGAAATTTATCTCAGCAGACTGCTAATGTGGTGAAATGCACTACAAACATCCGTTTTTCAAAATGCTGTGGACTCATTTGTAACTCAAAATATGCATTTGGGGGGGGGGAGATGCACAGATTTGCAAATCGCTAATAAAAAAAATGTGTAGAAATTCCACAAACTGGGAAAAAAAACACATCTGAAAGTCCAAATGGGAAGCTAAATGAAGAAGATACATGCAAAATAAATGTGATGACCTGGGGTGTGGCACAAAGGCGACACGGACAGAGAACCGGTAAGGCCACACTTGGAATACTGCATTCAGCTTTGGTCGCCACGATGTAAAACAGATGTGGAGACTCTAGAAAGAGCGCAGAGAAGAGCAACAATGATGATTAGGGGACTGGAGGCTAAAACATATGAAGAATGGTTGCAGGAACTGGGTAGGTCTAGTTGAATGAAAAGAAGGACTAGGGGAGACATGATAGCAATGTTCCAATATTTCAAGGGTTGCCACAAGGAAGAGGGAGTCAAGCTATTCTCCAAAGCACCTGAGGGTAGAACAAGAAGCAATGGGTGGAAACTAATCAAGGAGAGAAGCAACTTAGAACCGAGGAGAAATTTCCTGATAGAACAATTAATCAGTGGAACAGCTTGCCTCCAGAAGTTGTGAATGCCCCAACACTGGAAGTCTTTAAGAAGATGTTGGATAGCCATTTGTCTGAAATGGTATAGGGTTTCCTGCCTGAGCAGAGGGTTGGACTAGAAGATCTCCAAGGTCCCTTCCAACTCTGCTATTGTATTGTATTGGAGTCCTTTTATTAACACCAACTGTGCCCGCAATGTCCTTTTCAACTCTCTGGCCTGGAGAAAAACTCTTCCACAAACCTGTAACAGCCTTTGGCTGAAAATACTCCAGTCCAAACATTGTAAGCAGAAAACTATAAATCCAATAAAGCAAGATAAGGTAATTACTCCAGCAGGGCAAGCAAGATAAGGAGTTCCAGAAGTAGCATGGCACTAAATCAAACCAGTTGGGAGGATGCCAGGAACTCAGATAAGCAGTTAACACCAGATGAACTCAGTGTTTGTTCCCAACAACCGTCCCTCCCATTTGCCTGTCCTTTAAACTCCATCCCCAGGTGTGCCTTGTGAAGGGAATCAGGGCCCTTTCCTCCCTCGTAAGGCACAAAACCCATGTCATGATATTGGACCTGGGTACTTGAGAGACCGCCTGCTGCCAATTACCTCCACTAGGTAATTGGCAGCAGATTAGGCCTCCTCCGAATTCCATCCGCCGGTCAGTGTCGACTGGCGACTACATTCCCTCCCCACTCCAGGGGAAGGATACTGTAAAATCTCCATTCCCTCCCCACTCCAGGGGAAGGATACTGCAAAATCCCCATTCCCTCCCCACTCCAGGGGAAGGATACTGCAAAATCTCAATTCCCTCCACACTCCAGGGAAGGGATAGTATAAAATCTCCATTCCTTCCCCACTCCAGGGGAAGGATACTGCAAAATCCCCATTCTCTCCCCATCAGCTGGGACTCGGGAGGCAGAGGATATATTGGAGGGGGAAGTGAGAGGTGGTATTTACCGGTTCTCCAAGTAGTCAAAGTTTCCACTACCAGTTCTCCAGAACTGGTCAGAACTGGCTGAATACCACCTCTGTTAGTTGCCTTGGATCTTTATGAGTGAATCTAGTGTCCTGCGCCTGACATATTCTTTCCTTTGTTTAACTCATCTGGTTGAACGTCCTGTCTCCGTGATTTAGAGGAAATGCATTTTTTAAGTTTATTTTTACGGTGTGTTTCGGGGACCTTATTGTTCCTTCCACTGTACAATATATCTGTTGGTGTTATGTAGATGGGCCTACTCTGGTCAAATGAGGATAAGCCTAATTAGTTCGCCATATGCTCCCTTTCACTTATAAATTGAAAAATCAGCTTCGTGCCATTGCTACATCCACTGTTTTCATCTCCTGCTGCTGTGGATATCACTGAAGCAATCAGCTTCCTTAGCCAAGTGTACTCTCATATGCTATTGCATATGAGACATGATCTCACTCTCTCTTTCTCTCTCTTTTTCTCTCTCTCTTTCTCTCTTTCTCTGTCTCTGTCTTTTTTCTCTCTCTCTGTCTGTCTTTTTCTTTTTCTCTCTCTTTCTCTTTCTCTCTTTCTCTGTCTCTGTCCCTCTCTCTTTCTATCTTTTTGTCTCTCTGTCTCTCTCTTTCTCTCTCTCTCTTTTTCTCTTTCTCTGTCTCTATCTCTCTTTTTTCTCTCTGTCTCTGTCTTTTTCTTTTTCTCTCTCTTTCTTTCTCTCTTTCTTGTCTTTCTCTGTCCCCCTCTCTCTCTGTCTCTTTCTCTCTCTCTCTCTTTCTCTTTCTTTTTCTCTCTCTCTCTCTATGTCTCTGTCTCCCTGTCTGTCAGTCTCTCTTTCTCTTTCTCTTTCTCTCTTTCTCTGTCTCTCTCTGTCCCTCTCTCTTTCTCTCTTTCTGTCTCTCTGTCTCTCTCTTTCTCTCTCTGTCTCTCTTTCTCTCTCTTTCTTTCTCTCTTTCTCTCTCTGTTTGTGTCTCTGTCTCCCTGTCAGTCTCTCTTTCTCTCTCTTTTTTTCTTTCTCTCTCTCTCTCACACACACACTCACACAAACGCACACATGCAAGCCACATGCTCCAGTGACGCTCTGGTCCAGTTTGCTTAATAAAATATTCAGAAGGCCTCAAAGAATTACGGGAAAAGAGACACACACACACAGAGAGAATTTTTACCCCGAGGACAACTGCTTATTAGTTATGCCAAGATACCTTTTCAATTGCCTGAACAGAAAGATAAGATGAGAATCATTAAAAGATGCATTCACGTTTTGCTAGTTTTAATATATTGATCACACTAGTCCTTCTGCTTTTTTTGTCTAAAGGAGGAGAATCCAGCATCCCTGCAGGATCGTCAATTAGGATGAAAATAATCAAAGGCGCCTCTTGGCTGCTACAGCACATCAACATCTTAAACCAAACACACAAAAGTAGCTTCATTAGGCTAGCAATCGAGATCTTGATGGGTCATTTCTTGATGCGATAACACTCAAATGTTGGCTTGGAGGTGGGTTTTTTGGTCTGTTCTTCCCTTCCAGTGCCCTGGGAGAACAGTTCCCCCATGGGAACTATTTCTATACTCTGAGCCTTCAAATCTTATTCCTTGAACCTTCAAAGCTGCTACAAGCCTTCCTAAGAAATAATTAAATTGCTGCACTCTTCACAGCCCACCTCCTTAGTTGAAGGGAAGATGCAAAGCCGTCAAGCCACCTTTCTCCTTAAAAGACCCACTGCAAAGTTCAGAAGCCAGGAGTGGTGGTGAGACAAGAATTCCTCTGCATAATTAAAAAGAAGGTAGAATGGAAGAGAATACTTTATTGGCCAAGTGTGATTGGACCCACAAGGAATTTGTCTTTGGTGCATATGCTCTCAGCATACATAAAAAGACAAGATATGTTCATCAAGAATCTGCCTTCTGGTGCTATGGGAAATAAATTGACCCCCTCTTCTTTGGGGCAGCCTCTCAAATGCTGGGATACTGCTATCATGTCCCCCCCCCCACTAGTTCTTTCTCTTCTCTTGACTAAGTATACTAGATCTAAGTAATTTCTGGGGTGGTCTTAATTGCCCACCAGATTCACGCCTGGTTATTTTCTCTATTTCCCAGATATTTAAAGACCTGAATTCTTTCAATTTTCTTAAGGTCTCATGTCAAGAAAGAAAGAACTTGTGTGTTTACACAGGGACTAGAAACAGAAAACTCATTTCGTGAGTTTGTCTGTAGAAATTTATCTGGCCTCTGGAAAGCGATAGGTTTAAGAAATTGAGAGTGAGAATATTATGAGCCTATAAGGTAAAAGTTCCGCTCACACATATGTGCTAGTCATTCTCGACTCCAGGGGGCAGTGCTCAACTCTGTTTCAAAGCTGAAGAGCCAGCGCTGTCCTGAAGGTGTCTCTGTGGTCATGTGGCCGGCATGACTAAATGCCAAAGGTGCATGAAGCACTGTTCCCTTCCCACCAGTGGTGGGTTTCAAAAGTTGTTCGAACCTACTCTGTGGGTGTGGCCTCCTTTGTGGGAGTGGCTTGCCATCCATGTGACCGGATATGAAGATGCCGACGACACTTATCAGAACCACCTTAAATTACCTCACACACAGCACTGGCATGCATAAGAATATGACGTAAACTTGTTTTTTAAAAGGCATCTTTGGTTTGCGTTAAAACAACTTCAACACACGCAATGTTCTGATTGCACCACAAACGCAGTAGTCATCCTTACCTTTCACAGAGGCACTGAGTTTTATAAATAGGAGCATGATAGTGTAGAATAATCATATCCAAGGACCAGCGGTGGGTTTCAAAAAAATTTGGAACCTCTTCTGTAGGTGTGGCCTGCTTTCCGGGTCCACTGGTGGAACCTCTTCTAACCGGTTTGGTAGATTTGACGAAACGGTTCTACCAAATAGGTGTGAACTGGTAGGAACCCACTTCTGCTTCCCACTAAAAGTGGTTCCTATATTTTTACTTGCATTTTTACATGCTTTCGAGCTGCTAGGTTGGCAGAAGCTGGGACAAGTAAAGGGAGCTCACTCCGTTATGGAGCACTAGGGATTTGAACTGCCAAACTGCAGACCTTTCTGATCGACAAACTCAGCGTCTTAGCTGCTGAGCCACTGCGTCCCTTATGAGCCTATAGATAACCATTTATAGAGAATGAGTCCTATGGAAGTCCGTGGGGCTTACATCTAAATAAATCATGTTTTGTTGTCTTCAAATTTGATTTTAACGAGGTTTAAGAGGCTGTCATAAGACAAATTATGCATTTTTAATGCCTTCGGAATCCATGCAGCACCTGCATACTTTAATTAAAGAAATCCCTCTGCTGCTAAAAAAAAAATCTGTTTTGCCGATATTTCTCACAGGGAAAAAGAAGAAAGACAAGACAGAAAAGTAAATACTGCCACATGCTTTTAAGAGAAAGTGGATGTTTTACAGGACTCGATTTGATCATGCAGAAGTCTGATACCGCATGACTGATTTTTTTTCACTGACACAGAAAAGTAGACATTTGATTCCCCGTTTTGTTTTGTTGGTTAATAAACAATTTCTTGTTTTGCCTTTTTGAACAATAACAATAGCTTGGAGAGCTATTAAAGCCAACAAGTGTTTTTTTTTTTTTTGCTTACTTCTCTTTCATGTGATTCAAAGGATAAATTTTCATTCACAAAATGAGGTGAATATTCATTAATATTAATATTTAAGAACGTGTCGCATTAAGGAAGCTGAGATTTTTTAAAGAAATAAAATAGCAATATAGCAATAGCAGTTAGACTTATATACCGCTCCATAGGGCTTTCAGTCCTCTCTAAGCGGTTTTACAGGGTCAGCATATTGCCCCCAACAACAATCCGGGTCCTCATTTTACCCACCTCGGAAGGATGGAAGGCTGAGTCAACCCTGAGCCGGTGAGATTTGAACAGCCGAACTGCAGAACTGCAATCAGCTGAAGTAGCCTGCAGTGCTGCATTTAACCACTGCGCCACCTTGGCTCTTACAAAAGTAGGCAAGACATGGCAGAGACAGTTGAACTAAGGCAGTAGTTGTTCTGACCCCCCTTCTCCATCCAGGAATGAAAGCCAAAAGCCACGTAACTAAAAATGTTTCTTTTAATCAGTCCAAGCTCTTGTTGGCTGCAAGCCCAACTAAACAAAGATAATAGCTCTGGCAGAAAGTCCTATAACTCACACCACAATGCAAACCCGGCTTCTCTTATCTCAAACCACTTATCCAAGTTGGCTTCTCTCAGTTTGTGAACGCGAACAGGAACAATCACTAGAACAGGAACGGAACATTGACTTCTGCAACCAGGGCGTGGCACCAGCAGTCTCTTTATACTCAGGAGAGGATCCCAATGAGCAACAGTTGCTCACAATCATCTCCTGTAAGTACTCAGTTGTTCCTGCCCTCGAGTAACCCTTCGACGGGGTGCATCCTGCAACAACTCCCAAGTGTTTCCCTGAACACTCCCTCTGATCCAAAGCTCTGCCGCCACCTGGTGGCCAACGGCTCCTGCCGGGCCACAACAGTAGTGAAACCTTCAAATATTGAAGGTATATTTTCCTAGTGGGTAAAAAAATGCTAGAAATGAAGTGTGCAAAAATTTGGAGCAACAAAATTAGACACTTAAGAGAAGTATTTTAAGAGAATGTATTTTATTCTCCTTATGTACCCTGAGAGGATATGCACCAAAATTCCTTGTGCATCCAATCACATTTGTCCAATAAATAATTTTATTCTATTCTATCTCCTTTTTAATTATGCAAAGGAATTCTTGTCTCGCCACCACTCCTGGCTTCTGAACTTAACAGTGGGTCTTTTAAGGAGAAAGGTGGTTTGACGGCTTTGCGTCTTCCCTTCAACTAAGAAGGAAAGCTGTGAAGAGTGCAGAAAATTAATTATTTTTTAGAACATAAAGAGTAACAGATCTGAAAGGGGCTTTGGAGGTCTTCGAATGCAACTCCCTGCTTGAGAAGAAGACCCTATACCACTGCAGGCAAATTGCTCTCCAGTCCCTTCTAGAAAGCCTCCTGTCAGCGTTCCAAGTATCATGTAGAATTAAATCAGAGACCAAGGCAAAACTATCCTTAAAGTTCCAATTTAATAAAGCAGACATTTTAGGCACATCTGTGTTAATCCCAAAACTGGAAATGACATCAGATTTCCACCTAGTTAAAAGTTCATGATCTTGTCCCCACACCCACAATCCATCACATGGTCCAATCTTCTTCTTCCACGCTGGCATCCACACCCAGCTTCTTCCGGTCAGGTGTTCTGGTGCGGAGGCAAAGGATGACCTTGGCTTCTAGTAAAGAATGAAAACAATACATTCCACAATCCCACTCCTGTCTATTCCCCCCTCCCATCGACTCTACTAATGCAACAGCATAATGAAATAAGAGGAAGTGTGGCAGGCCAAAATTCTCAAAAGGAATATAAATGCAGGCCTGACACCACCCTTGATGGAGCACCCACAACCTCTGAAGGCAAGCTATTCTATTGCTCTTTGATTGCTCTCACTGTTAGGAAATTTCTCCTTAGTTCTAGGTTGATTCTCTCCTTCATTAGCTTCCATCCATTCTTTCTTGTCTTCTGCTGCTTTGGGAAATAGTTTCATCCCCTTTTCTCAAATACTTCATTTCTCCTTCTTTTATTTATGACCAGCATATTTGATTTTTGGGTTAGCCTTGCTTCAGTTTGCTTTTTATTTTAATTTCATTGTTAGTTTGCTCCTTACAGTATGTGACATCCTGGGGTTTCCCTTAGGCAGTGCAGGTCTTGCAGTGTGTGTATATGTCTATGTGTCCTTTTCCTTACGGCTGGGCTCCTACAGCATTTAATAGCAATTCAATTTTATTCAGTGACGTGCGGTGATGTTTATGGCTGGTGAGGCAAAAAAGCAAGAAAGGGGCTTTTGGCTGCTGTCAAGAAAGAGGCTTTTGGCCTCTCCCATCCGTATGTCCACCATACACACACACATAGACACACACCCAAAGAATCCCAGCTTCGCCAACCGCGGAAATGTGCCCCAGGGCTGGGAAATAAAGTGCCAGTCTGCACTCCAGCAGAGGCTGGTAAAACACACACACACACACACACACACACACACACACAATTTACAATAATATAAAAATTACATTAATTTTGAATTCCTCCCCCTCCTTCCACCCACACACCTTTTCCAGCTGTTTCACAGAGGATTTCAACTCTCCTCTTGTCTGACATGCTGAAAATGTAAAAAATGTAAAAAGAAAAAGGCAAGAGTTGCTGAAGTAAGGCTGGATTAGCTGCTGCCAGAGTCTCCAATGGATGACTCTGCTTAACTGTTTTTAAAAAGCCTCTAAAAAACTCCCTCTACAGGAGGAGGCAAGAGAACCACGTGCCTCATCTACATAAGGAATTTTTCGGCTTTTAACCCTTGCTTAACTCTGCTCAAGTGATCATAAAGACAGACTAAAGGAGGCACGTGGTTCTCTCGCCTCCTCCTGCAGAGGGCACTTTTTAAAGAGGCTTTAAGAGGCTTTTTTAAACAGTTAAGCACTGTGACTCTGGCAGCAACTACTTCAGCCTTTTTCCTTTTAATTTTTTTCTTTTCATGATGACTGTGGTGAGGCCCTGCCTTCCCTGACTGCACGCCCCTGATTTTATTCAATGATTCCTGTCTTCGTTCAATGTTGCTGGTTGGCTGGAACTCCCCCTTGCAATACTGTTAGTCTATTAATATGCTCATCTTCATAGAGTTCAAGAAGTATGATTGATTGAGTCCTATGCCAGGCCTGTGCAAAACATTGGCAATAGTAGATAGGCTTGAAACACTGCTGGGACCAGTCATCCATCAACAAGAGTTAAATATCATCAGTACGTCAACGTTACTCAGTGATGCATCTCGGGCTGGTCTCATCCCAGCATCAATGTGCTTTCCCCACTGCTGGGAAGTTGTGGGAGACTGGATGGAGAACAACAGTTGGCAAGATTGACTTTCACTTTTAGGGCCCGCCAGCTTGGCCTTCCATTATTAACCCTGGTTAGATAGCCAAGATAGACTTGGTACACCATGGCAGGGTCCTCCTCCTGGATTCACAGCTCCTGTCTTCAAAGACCGCACGGCATCTGGACAAATCCATGAATTGTGCCAGTTGGATCACTTCTCAAATCTGGAAGCACTGCTCGTAGTCACTTCCCCGGTTGGGAAATTCCATTTGTTGTCCTGATTACAGGAGTGTTGCAATTGCATGCAATTTTGGCTGTGTCACAAAAGCTGTGTGTTAACACTCCTGCTATGTATCTACACCAGTTCCTAGTAGACTTCTTTTACAGCCCTACCAAACATGGGTCCAAGTTACATATGAGATCATCTGTCTCTGGTGGTCCTTCTATTGCCTTTTATTTCCCACAACACTGCCTTATGCTCTAGGACAGGGGTCGGCAACCCATGGCTCTGGAGCCACATGCGGCTCTTTCATCCCTCTGCTGCGGCTCCCTGTCACCAGTCGGGAAAAGGACAAAGGATGGCATGCTAGGAAGAGACTCTACAGTGGAGGAAACAGACTTTCAGTTGGCAGAGGAAAAAGGACCCCATGATAGGAGGAGATTCTATGGGTGGGAAACTGGGCTTCCATTTGGCAGAGGAAAAAGGACCCCGCGATAGGAGGAGACTCTATGGTGGGGAAACTGGACTTCCATTTAGCAGAGAAAAAAGGATGCCGTGCTAGGAGGAGACTCTATGGTGGGGGGAAAACAGACTTTGGGTTGGCTTCGGACTTGAACGGGGGGCTTCTGGTTAGGAACTTTGTGGCTCTTTGAGTGTTTAAGGTTGCCGACCCCTGACTTAGGATATCAAACCATATAGTAGGGCTGAATTTTTATTATCCTTCTCATATTTCCTAGTACCTTTAGTATCTTATGACTGTCATTTTGGCATTATTTGGTTGCTTTTATGTAGCATCCTATGATTACCACTGAGTATTGTATCTTATGAGTATTGTATTTTGTGATTACGTGACAATTACATTCCTAGGTACCATAGAATTTTTTCCTCGCTATCTATGGAATTTGAGGCTTTCATCAACATTCAAAAATCAAGTTTCACTTCTCTCATAGATACATGCACTATGATGCACATTCAGAAGTCACAGTGTGGGAAGGTGCAGGGGAAGGAGAGAAGGAAGGAAAACAGGGAGGGATGTAGACAAGTGAAATAAGAGGGAGGGAGGAAAATGGAGGCAGGGAGAGAGGAAAGAAGGAAAACAGGGATGGAGGAAGGAAGGAAGGGGAGGGAGGGAGAGAGGGAGGAAAGAAAACAGGGAGGGAAACAGGAGGCAGGGAGAGAAGAAGGAAAAGAGGGATGGAGGAAGGAAGGAAAACAGGAGAGAGGGAGAGAGGAAGGAAGGAAAACAAAGAGGGAGTAAAATAGAGAGGGAGGGAGGGAGGGAGGAAGGGAGGAAGGAAGGAAATGGAGGGAGTGAGTGAGGGAGAAAGGAAGGAAGGAAAACAGAGAGGGAGTAAAATAGAGAGGGAGGGAGGAAGGAAGGAAGGAAATGGAAGGAGCGAGTGAGGGAGAGAGGAAAGAAGGAAAACAGGGAGAAAAGAAGGAAAGGGAGGGAGGGGGAGAGAGGAAGGAAGGAAAACAGGAGGGAGGGAGAGAGGAAGGAAGGAAAACAGGAGGGAAGGAAGAAGGAAAGAAAATGGAGGAGGGAGGGAGGAGGGAAAGAAGGAAAAGAGGAAGGGAGAGAGGAAGGAAGGAAAAGAAGAAGGGAGGGATGGAGGGAAGGAAGATCGGGAGAGAGGGAGGAATATGTAAAATCAGAAGCACAAATTTAGCCAAATATAAATATTCAAGGAGGCATATGCAGATTTTTAAGAGCAAAGCATCTCTGTAAAGATGAATAAATCTGCCTGCTTTGCTTTCCCTGACCTTTTGAAAATTCATTCAGAGTCCCTCTTTCATGTTTTTGAAGACGTGGGCAAGTTTGCTAAGCTTGTCATTGTAAGACAACTACCACAACAACAACATCAACAACAAAAAGCTAAACAATGTTGTCATCAGACCCTAATTGGCTTCAGAAAATCATTCAAAGAAATTGTAATTCTCAGGTCTTGTGGGTTTTTCCCCCCAGAAGCATCTGATGTGTTACTTTGAGAAATAAGTTGCTACAATAGACTTCCTTGGATCCAACAGAGATCTTATGTTTTTTATAATACTTTGCCCCCAAACATCCTGTACAACAGAGGTGGGTTCCTACCAGTTTGCACCTATTCGGTAGAACCGGTTCATCAAATCTACCGAACCGGTTAGAAGAGGTTCCACCAGTGGACCCGGAAAGCAGGCCACACCTACAGAAGAGGTTCCAAACATTTTTGAAACCCACCACTGGTCCTTGGATAGGATTATTCTACACTATCATGCTCATATTTATAAAACTCAGTGCCTCTGTGAAAGGTAAGGATGACTACTGCGTTTGTGGTGCAATCACAACATTGTGTGTGTTGAAGTTGTTTTAACGCAAACCAAAGATGCCTTTTAAAAAACAAGTTGACATCATATTCTTCTGCATGCCAGTGCTGTGTGTGAGGTAATTTAAGGTGGTTCTGACAAGTGTCGTCGGCATCTTCATATCCGGTCACATGGGTGGCAAGCCACTCCCATCCGGTCACATGGGTGGCAAGCCACTCCCACAAAGGAGGCCACACCCACAGAGTAGGTTCGAACAATTTTTGAAAGCCACCACTGCTGTACAACTACAGCTAGACAAATGGATAAATAAGTAGAGTTATAATTTAAAACAGAGGTACCAAACTCAAGGCCCGTGGGCCTGATACGGCCCATGGGGTGCTTAGATCTGGCCTTTGGGGCCACCTTGGAAACAGCAAAGGATGGACTCTGGGTGCCTCTGCCAGCAAAAATGGAGCTCGTTTTCGGGCTAGCAAAAGAAACTAAAAACGAAACAAAAGGAGAAATGTTTCTCCTTTTTTGCATTTGAGCCTGCAAGAAGGGACAGGAAAGGAGAAAGAGAAAGAGAGAAGACAAAGAAAGAGAAGGAAACATGGGAAGAGAGCAAGGAAGGAAAAAGAAGGAAAGAGGGGAAGGAAGAAGAAAGGAGAATGAAGAGGGAAGGAAAAAGAAAAGGAAGGAAGGAAATAAAGAAAAAAACAGGGAGAGAGGGAAGGAGACAAGTGAAATAAGAGAGAGGGAGGGAGGAAGGAAAATAGGGAAGAAGGGATGAAGAAAAAGAGGGAGGGGGAAGGGAGGGATGAAGGAAGAAAAAGATGAAGGGAGAGAGGAAGGGAGATATGGAAGAGAGCAAGGAATGAAATATAAGGAAAGAGGGGAGGAAAGAAGAAAGGAGAATGAAGAGGGAAGAAAAAAGAAAAGGAATAAATGAATGAATGAATGAATGAATGAATGAATGAATGAAGGAAGGAAGGAAGGAAGGAAGGAAGGAAGAATGGAAAATTATAATGAGAGGGAGGGAGGGTCTGAGAGAACTCCTGCCTTACCATTTGGCCACCCCAGGTGCCCCCGACATGAGTGATGTTGAGCTGGCCACACCACCCTGGCCACGCCCACCCTCCCACCCGAGGTTAAATACCACTCTCAATGCAATCAAGTTTGACCCCTCTGATTTAAATGGACATCTTTGCCTTTTAAAAAAAATCATATTAATTCCTTCTTGCTCCTTGAATTGCGGAGAGAGCCAAGTTGCACAATGTTATTTTTGTGCGATAAATGTCACTTTGCATTAGGACAACCGAAGATTAAACGCAAAGGATCAATGAACGCTAATATCATTGGAGCAGAGGAGGGTTACGTTGCTCTAATTTGTTTAGAATCATTGCTTTATTGAAAAATTCAACATATCTCAAAATTCTAATGATTCATGCCTAGTCCCTGAGTGGCTACGCATAAACAATGCCCTGTCTTTCCTCGTTCACTTTAATAACAATAATAAACCCAAATAGCAGCTTTGCATTAACATACGACGACGTTATAGAAAATGCTTGGTGTTTGCATTTTTTTTTGACGCTGTTTGATTTTGATTTCCAAACCTTAGCCATGAAAGAACTGGTTTTTTTAGGAAAAAAAATAATCTGTGTTTCAGCAATAATTACCTTGCAAAATCTCTGTTCTTAATTCTCCTACTCTCTGTAGTAAAAGAATCCATAGTAAAAGAATCCATACTTCATTGATTATTTTTGGATAGGATAGGGTAGGGTAGGGTGGGGTGGGTAGGACAGGACAGGACAAAAAAGAAAAGAAGAAAATAGAATAGTGGAATGAAGAATTAGGATAGGATAGGATAAGGTAAGGTAGGGTAGGGTAGGGTAGGGTAGGGTAGGGTAGAGTAGAGTAGAGTAGAGTAGAGTAGAGTAGAGTAGAGTAGAGTAGAGTAGAATAGAATAGAATAGAATAGAATAGAATAGAATAGAATATGGGATAGGATAGGATAGGATAGGATAGGATAGAATAATGGATGGGATAGGATGGGATGGGATGGGATGGGATGGGATGGGATGGGATGGGATGGGATGGAATGGAATGGAATGGAATAGAATAGAATAGAATAGAATAGAATAGAATAGAATAGAATAGAATAGAATAATGAAGGATAGGATGGGATGGGATGGGATGGGATGGGATGGGATAGGATAGGATAGGATAGGATAGGATAGGATAGGATAGGATAGGATAGAATAGAATAGAATAGAATAGAATAGAATAGAATAGAATAGAATAGAATAGAATAGAATAGAATAGAATAGAATAGAATAGAATAGAATAGAATAGAATAGAATAGAATAGAATAGAATAATGAAGGATAGGATGGGATGGGATGGGATGGGATGGGATGGGATAGGATAGGATAGGATAGGATAGAATAGAATAGAATAGAATAGAATAGAATAGAATAGAATAGAATAGAATAGAATAGAATAGAATAGAATAGAATAGAATAGAATAGAATAGAATAGAATAATGAAGGATAGGATGGGATGGGATGGGATGGGATGGGATGGGATAGGATAGGATAGGATAGGATAGGATAGAATAGAATAGAATAGAATAGAATAGAATAGAATAGAATAGAATAGAATAGAATAGAGTAATAAAGGATAGTCTAGGATGGGATGGGCTAGGCTAGACTAGAATAGAATAGAATATGGGATAGGATAGGATAAGATAGGATAGAATAGAATAATGGATGGGATGGGATGGGATGGGATGGGATGGAATAGAATAGAATAGAATAGAATAGAATAGAATAGAATAATGAAGGATAGTCTAGGGTGGGATGAGATGGGGATGGGATAACTAGAATAGAATAAAATAGAATAATGAAGGATAGGATGGGATGGGATGGAATAGAATAATGAAGGACAGCACAGCACAGGACAGGGTAGGATAGGACAGGACTGGATAAATAGGATAGACTAATGGAATGAAGAATTGGGATGGGATGGGATAGAATCCCACACGGGGTTTTGAGATAATGTTCAGGCCAACTCACATCCCTGCTGCGTAACACAGTAACACAGATTGCCTCTACAGCACGGAAGCCTCATCTAGCCAAACTGCTCCTCTTTTATAGGGCCTTATTAATTATGATTATTATTTGTTTTGACAAGCAGGATTAGTAGAAGAAAAGTGGTCACGATTGATCTTAGGGGAGGAAGCATTGAAGAAGCAGTCTCGAAATAGAAGAAAGCATGCAATCAATTAACAACCATTTCCATTTAGATGGCAATGCTGAACTACCCTCAGGGGGGGTCCCCACACTTGCTTTTTTTTTTTTCTCTCAAGAGGCAACGGGAGTTTCTGATTTTTCTTTGAAGTCCTTTCGCTTCTCATCCAAGAAGCTTCTCCAGCTCTCTTGTCTCTTGAAAAAGCACTTTTGGAACAAACATGACACTGGGCGACTGAGAATCTCCATGGATACCTTCAAGTTAGTTTCGATGTTCTTCTCAGAGAGCGAAGAAAAAATAAAAATAAACAGGAGTGAAATCCTCCCGGTTTGGCCTGATTTGACCAAACTGATAGGGACAATTGTCCTTGGTTCTGCGAATTGATAGTAAAAAAAAAAAAAAAAAGCTTCCGAGGATCGTGCAGGTCAGCTGTGAGCTACGCGATTGTTGGAAGCTTTCCTCCCCTCCCAGTTTTAAAGCATTTTTTTCCTACCTATAGGCCGAATTGGCAGGAAAAAATGCTTTAGAAAGTGAAAAAAAGTTGGCCACACCCACCAAGCCACTCCCACAGAACCTATGGCAAAAAAAAAATAGATTTCACCTATAAGCATAAGCATATGCATAAGCATAAAGATAAAGATAAAGATAAAGATAAAGATAAAGATAAAGATAAAGATAAAGATAAAGATAAAGATAAAGATAAAGATAAAGATAAAGATAAAGATAAAGATAAAGATAAAGATAAAGATAAAGATAAAGATAAAGATAAAGATAAAGATAAAGATAAAGATAAAGATAAAGATAAAGATAAACATAAACATAAACATAAACATAAACATAAACATAAAAACATAAACATAAACATAAACATAAAAACATAAAAACATAAAAACATAAACATAAAAACATAAAAACATAAACAACATAAGAATAAGAATAAGAATAAGAATAAGAATAAGAATAAGAATAAGAATAAGAATAAGAATAAGAATAAGAATAAGAATAAGAATAGAATAAGAATAAGAATAAGAATAGAATAAGAAAGAATAAGAATAAGAATAAGAATAAGAATAAGAATAAGAATAAGAATAAGAATAAGAATAAGAATAAGAATAAGAATAAGAATAAGAATAAGAATAAGAATAAGAATAAGAATAAGAATAAGAATAAGAATAAGAATAAGAATAAGAATAAGAATAAGAATAAGAATAAGAATAAGAATAATTCCCTTTGGAACGAGCTCCCCGCAGAGATTCGGACCCTCACCTCTCTCCAGGCTTTCCAAAAAGCCGTTAAAACCTGGCTGTGTCAGCAGGCCTGGGGTCGATGAGTTCCCTTCCCCCCTCAAATCGTGTGACTGTTGATTGTCTTTTAAATTCCCCTGTACCTTTTCTGTTGTAGTTTCTGCGTGTTTACCTTCCCCCCCCCTGGGTTTGTGAGCCGCCCCGAGTTCCTCAGGGAATAGGGCGGCATATAAATAAAATAAACCTTCAACCTTCAAACCTTCAGATAAAATGGATGGAAACCCAAAGCTTTGCATGGACAACACTTGAAAAACATTGAAGGAAAATGTGATGACAACTTGACATGGACACAGCTTAAGATGGGAACTATCATGCGTAGGAATAGAGGAAACGTTACGTAAAGACATGCATAGTAAGCTACCGTGATCTCAGTAGCTGGTTATCTCGAATACCTACAAGCTCACCTAATTAGCAGAACCAGTTGTGGGAAGAGAGGAAAGGTTACGTACAGACATGTGCATTAAATGGCCATGATCTCAGTGGCTTTTTACCTTTTAACCTATGATCTCACCTAGCAGAGACAGGCCGTACCAGGGAGATATGTGAAGCCTCTACTCTGGCTGGGATGGACTTAGATATTGACAAGTAAAATGTACCAATAAGATGCTGTTGCTACCCCTGTTTTGCTTTGCTTGTTAAAACTGTATAAAAGCCAAATAAACTCTGCGTAAGGCAGACAGACATTTTGGGCATAACCTGCCTTGATGGATTTCTGAAAACCTACATCTGGTGCCAAAACCCGGGACCAGAGACACCACTGTCTTGATGGATTTCTGAAAACCTACCATCAAGAAAGAAACGGAAGGTTTAATACTGGCTGCTCAAGAACAAACACTACAAACTAATGCCATGAAAGCGAAGATACAAAAATCCACCGACAACCCAAACTGCCGACTTTGCAATAACAAAGTCGAAACTGTTTCACATTTAATATGTGAATGCAGCAAAATTGCACAAACTGATTGCAAAGCTAGACACGACCGAGTTGCTAAATTAATCCACTGGTCATTGTGTCAAAAATTACGCCCTACCTGTATCTGAAAATTCATGGGAACATAAAGTGGAAAAAGCTGTTGAAAATGTGAAGATCTTGTGGGACTTTTGAAGACAGACGGATCGTTATTTGGAAGACAACATGCCAAATATCACAGTTCTTGAGGACCGAAGAGTACAGTTTATTGATATCGCTGTTCCAAGAGATACCAGAGTTGAAGAAAATGAAGTGGGGGGGAAAAAATCACAAAATATCACGAAACTGCGTGGTTATGGATGAAACATGTGACACTGATACTAATTGTCATTGGGGCACTTGGCACCATGTCCAAGAATTTTATAAAACACATAAAGAAATTGCAGCTTCCTGGAATAACACCAGCGGAACTGCAAAAAAACTGCGCTACTCAGAACGTCATATATTTCAAGAAGATACTTGGTTGATACCTAGGATGCTGGCAGAAACCCGTATCAACTATTAGCACCAGTCAATGGTATTTGTGACACATCTTTAAATGTCCAGTTGACTGAGTTTCATGTTTAATCAATATAAGAGAGAATAATAAGAACAACAAATAAACAAGAAACAAAGACTTGCAAATAGAAATAGAACGACTTCATTGTCAGAACAGAAATTTGACAATGAGGAAGCCAGATTAATTTAACAACCTTGTTACTAACTTAATAACTGCAATGATTCACTGTAATAAGAAAGGCCGTACAACAGGGCAAAACTCACTTCACAAATATCTCACTTAAAAAACAAAAAATTGGGGGCTCAGTTGTGGCCATTAAATTGAGGACTACATGTATTAACATCCTCCTTCCACCTCTGTTAGTCTGTAACACATTGGATAACGCTCCAGCAAGCTGTAATTGAGCCAGCTAGAAGCTAAGAATTCTGTCACATATTGGAAAGCATGTAGAATGTGTCAATAAAAAGAACACAGTTTAAAAAAAAATATATTTAGAGAGGATTCAAAGAAAGGTTACGGCAAAAAAAGAAAAAAAGAAGTTAATAGGCTGAAGTTTATAGCTGCTACTTGCGTAACTTTCTCTCTGCATGTAAATTAACTTTTATCTTCTCTTGGCCAAAATGACAAATTCCAATAAACTATAATAAAAAGGAAAGGTCATATGTAGATATTAGAGTTCTTGAAAATGAAGCAGAAAATTTAATGATTTGTATAAAGGAGATACAGTGGATTATTTGATTTGGCTAAATTATAGCAATATAGCAGTATGAAACTTGGGCAGGGCGTATCTGTTAAGAATATGGGAAAGAATAATTTGATTTTAAAAGATTCATTTCCGCTACAGAAAACAGTAAACTGAAGGGTAAATAATGCTTTTTCATTATTGGGGAAGGAAAAACACACATTCCCCCCGCTTCCCCTAAAAAGTGCCTGGTAAAAAATCCTAAACAATATAATTGCTCTATGTCTTCCAAAGTCACATCTCAAAGCATTTTACAAATAAACCAAAAAATTATCTTTGGAAATAGAACGGTTTAAACCATCAAGTTGTTGATGAGAAGGAAATTGCTAATTAAGCAACATCTAAGACTAATTATAAGATGAAATGGTTTGCAGAGATAGAAAAGTATGGACAGATAGATTAAATGATATTGGTATAAATTAGTTTTACCAGTATTATTTTTTCCCCCTCCACTCATTTTTTAAAAAAAAGTTTTCTATTTTTAATTCCCCTTCTGTGCAATAATAATGTTGCTTAGCCCCAAAGGGAATAACGTAATGGAAGTATGTATTACTGTTATGAATGCTTACTTCCAAGCATTTTTTTGGAGTATAAGATGCACCCCCCCCAAAAAAAGAGTGAAAATTTGGGTGCATCTTATACACTGAATGTAGCCTTAAACCTTAAACCTTAAACCTTAAACCTTAAACCTTAAACCTTAAACCTTAAACCTTGATCTTGCTATTTCTATTTTCCACTCATTTTTTTTTTTAGTATCCTTAATTAAACTGTCTCTTAGAAATAAAATAGATTTTTTTCCTGGAATCAATGGCAGGAACACAGTTATAGCTCAATAAAAGATACTGGTCCTTGCTGTCATCATTTTGTTTTAACCTTTAGGTTTATTAGCTTGGGGTAACAGAACATTCAAAGCATTTGGATGGCCTACATTAGAATTTGGCACATATTTAATTGTTCTAATTTATTTCTATTTCATCTTGCTATTCATAAGTGTTTTCAGAATTACTTATACCACATCCATCACATCATTCAAAAGATCAGCAAAGCAAAATGGCCACTATTATTACCAAGCAATATGAATTAAGCTAGGAGATTCTTGGTGTGTGTGTGTGTGTGTGTGTGTGTGTGTGTGTGTGTGTGTGTAATTATGTTCTTAAACTGACACTCAGAAAACAAAAAAAAATTCAAAAAGTATTTATCTCAACAGATACCTTCCTGGTTTATATGCATATTTTCATTCAAGCTATTGAATTGCAACACACAGCTGGATGCAGGTCGGTGACACACTAATTTTCTATTCACTCCGCAAGGTGTAACACTTTTAAAGGTAGAAATGTCTTATCCTCGCATAGCCAAACTGAGGATTTCGAGAAAGCTAGTCGAGAGTAGTACTTCACAATAAGTAGATAAGGTAGATCTCCTATCTTCTAGTATAGAGCACTTTCAGCACCTTGGAGAGCTCCATAAGAGATAATACCAGCTGGCTCCTATTTTACTGAGCTCTCCAAGGTCCTGAAGCTATTGTTCTAACACCTGTCTATATTCAATTGTGGCTTTTAAAAGGTTAGTGATGCCAAGTGATGGCTTGTGTTTTCCCACCCTTTTCAACCTTCTGAATGTCTGTCTAAGAGTGGTGCTAAGATTTGCATATTGCCAATGTCTCCTTCAGACTATTGGAGTTGGGCCATTTGAATGAATGAGTGAATGAGTAAGTATGCGTCTGTCTGTCTGTCTGTCTGTCTGTCTGTCTGTCTGTCTGTCTGTCTGTCTGTCTGTCTGTCTGTCTGTCTGCCTGCCTGCCTGCCTGCCTGCCTGCCTGCCTGCCGGCCTGTCTACCTACCTTATCTATCTATCTATCTATCTATCTATCTATCTATCTATCTATCTATCTATCTATCTATCTATCTATCTATCTAAACGGGTCTGTGTGTGTGTGTTGCAGCATAACTCTGAAGTGCCTCAAGCAACTTCAACCAAACTTGGTACACAGATGACTTAGCCTCTGGAGAAAAATACTGTAGGGGTAACACACCCCTAACACTCCTCGGGGTGAGTGTTCTGTTAAGATACAGCCTGTTGTGCCCTAAAATGGCTTTTACTGCACTGCCGTAAAAGGACTTCTACTGTACAGCACAGTGCAGTTGCCATGGTAACGGCTTCACAGTACTCCACAAGGGGGCTCTCTCTGGCAAGGGAGAAAATCCAACATTAGAAATTATGTTTGGTCCTGACATTTTCCACCTTAAATAAATACCTGGAAAATGTCAGGTGATCAGCTAGTAAGTAATAAATACCAGTTTGGATCTAGACATCCCCTCTTGGTCAATATCACACACACAGAGCCATTTAGATGATAGATAGATTAGATAGATAGATAGATAGATAGATAGATAGATAGATAGATAGATAGATAGATAGATAGATAGATAGATAGATAGATAGATAAGGTAGGTAGGTAGGTAGGTAGGTAGGTAGGCAGGCAGGCAGGCAGGCAGGCAGGCAGGCAGGCAGGTATACAGTAGAAGTCATTTTACAGCAGTAAGGTAAAAGCCATTTTAAGGCACAACAGGCTGTACCTTAACAGAACACAGACCCCCCAAGGGGTGTTAGGGGTGTCTTACCCCTACAGTAATTTTCTTCAGAGACTAAGTCATCTGTGTACCAAGTGTGGTTGAAATTGCTCAAGGTGTTCCAGAGTTATGCTGGAACACACACACACACACACACACACACACACACACACACAGTGATAGATAGATAGATAGATAGATAGATAGATAGATAGATAGATAGATAGATAGATAGATAGAGTTAGATAGATAGATAGATAGATAGATAGATAGATAGATAGATAGGGAGAGAGAGAGGGAGAGATCCCTTAAATATGAGCCAGCCAACACAGTTCTAGGCTGCATAAACAGAGGGAGAGAATCAAGATCATGTGAAGTGTTAATACCACTTTATAAGGCCTTGGAAAGGCCACACTTGGAATACGCCATCCAGTTTTGGTTGCCACAATGTAAAAAAGATGTGGAGACTCTATAAAGAATGCAGAGAAGAGCAACAAAGATGATCAGGGGACTGGAGGATAAAACATGAAGAACGGTTGCAGGAACTGGGTATGTCAGGTTTAATGAAAAGAAGGACTAGGGGAGACATGATAGCAGTCTTCCAATATCTCAGTTGATGCCACAAAGAAGAGGAAGTCAAACTATTCTCCAAAGCACCTGAGGGCAGGACAGGAAGTTACAGGGAAACACAAGCAGTTAGTTTCATTTCAGCAGACAAGCCCACAGACTGCTAGTTTACTTTTCAGAGCAGCAGACTGCTTTCTTCTTAAGTTTCTGTTTCAATTCTCTGCACGGACTCAGATCTATTTAAGCGACCATTGGCTGATTTAGTTGCTATACCTATTCATTGGCTGACCTTGTTCCCATGTTTCTCCAAGTCATGAATATTTTAACAAGCACAAACTTGTTTGAGGTTCTGTGGGTGAGGACCTCAATGGGTTGCTGAGGTTTACCAAATCCAAATTTAAGAGGGTAGCTCCCTTGAAAATCTCACGGGCCAAAAATGATCAGCTTGCATATACTTCGGAGCTAACTTTAACAGAAATGACCTAGAAGAGTAATAATAATGTGATTATTATAATAATCACAGAAAATGTCATTTAACAAGCCAAAGAGACAGAAAGAGGAGAGGGGGAAAAGGGGGGGGGGAATAATTTGTTCCCAAAAGAACTATTCAATCATATATATCCATCAAAGAATATATCTACCATTGCCCCAGATTAGAAAACAAACAATAAGCACTTTTACAGCAATTATGTCAATTAACCTATTCATAAGTTATCCTGAGTGGATTCATTTTTATAATCAGCACAGTTTTTTTTCTTGGGTTGCTGCATTAAAAAAAAAAAGAATTCAATCACTCAGTCAAATGAGGCCCAATATATCCCCAGAGAGATGATTCCCTTTGTTTCAAAGTTAATAATGTTTTAAAATGTAAGTGTGGGTGTGTAACTTTTATGCATGCACACAATATTTAAAAGTTATTATGACAGGACAATCAAGTGGCTTTCCTCCAGGGGTGGGTTTCTCACCCCGTTCCAACCGCTTGGGTTGGAACGGGGCCGGCGGCGTCCTCGTGCACGCGCGCAGTGCACGCATGCGTACTAGCGCCTGTGCGATGCTCCAGCTGCTCCTGGAGGATCGTGCAGGCGCTGTATGCATTCTGCGCATGCGTGCAAGCGCAGAACTCGTCAAAACCGGGTAAGAAACGCGGGCAGGCGGGTGGATCCTTCGGCGTTCCCGGAAGTTACTTACTTCCGGGTTCGCCGACCAACCGGTTCGCGGGGACCTCCATGAACCGCCTGAAACCCATCCCTGCTTTCCTCATTCCTTGAGTATACTTGTTCTATGTTACTTTCCCCATTCTAGACTATTCTCGCTCCATGTTTCTTTCCTCATTCTTGAGTATTAGAACAGAATAGAATAACAGAGTTGGAAGGGACCTTGGAGGTCTTCTAGCCCAACCCCCTGCTAAGGCAGGAAAACCTACACCACTACAGAGAAATGGTTATCCAACATCATCTTAAAAACGTCCAGTGTTGGAGCATTCACAACTTCTGGAGGCAAGTTGTTCCACTGATTAATTGTTCAAAACTGTTATGAAATTCCTCCTTAATTCCAGGTTGCTTCCCACCTTGATGAGTTTCTACTCATTGCTTTTTGTCCTGCCCTCAGGTGCTTTGGAGAATAATTTGACTCCCTCTTCTTTGTGGCAAACCCTCAGATATTGGAACACTGTTATCATGTCTCCCCATGTCTTTCTTTTCATTAAACTAGACCAGGGGTCGGCAACCTTAAACACTCAAAGAGCCACAAAGGTCCTAACCGGAAGCCCCCTGTTCAATTCTGGAGCCAACCGTAAGTCCGGTTCCCTCAATAGCAATAGCAGTTAGACTTATATACCGCTTCATAGGGCTTTCAGCCCTCTCTAAGCAGTTTACGGAGTCAGCATATTGCCCCCAACAACAATCCGGGTCCTCATTTCACCCACCTCAGAAGGATGGAAGGCTGAGTCAACCCTGAGCCGGTGAGATTTGAACCGCTGAGCTTCAGCGGTTACCAGAGAGCTACAGCGGTCACCATAGAGTCTCCTCCTAGCACGGCATCTTTTCCCCCCTACCTGTCCTAACTGAAAGCCCTATCAATTGTGGAGCCAACCAGTGCAAGGGAGCTGCAGCAGAGGAATGAAAGAGCCACATGCGGCTCCAGAGCCATGGGTTGCTGACTCCTGAACTAGACATACCCAATATTCTTGCTCCATGTTTCTTTTCTCATTCTTGAGTAACCTTGCTCTGTGTTTCTTGGCAAAATGCTATGGTTTCTTCTAGACATTACAAATCGACAGCCTTTTACCTACCAATCTAAAAAGCCAATTAACTAGTCAAGAACATCTATCTAGATCCCATCAGCAGTCACAAAGATAATGATCAAAGTAGAGAAATTTAAGTTAGCTTACAATCCATAGTTTCCTCTGAGCAGTGCTTAAAACGAAAATCGCCAGGCTTTTGCAACCTGATCTTGGGCTGTGATGGCGAACCTATGACACACGTGCCACAGGTGGCATGCAGTGCTCTCTCTGTGGGCACGCAAGCTGGTGCCCCAGCTCAGTTCCACCACATATGCATTCATGCCTCCTGCTGGCCATTTTGAGACCCTAGAAAGAGTGCAGAGAAGAGCAACAAAGAGGATTAGGGGACTGGAGGCTAAAACATATGAAGAACGGTTGCAGGAACAGGGAATGTCTAGTTTGATGAAAAGAAGGACTAAGGGAGACATGATAGCAGTGTTCCAATATCTCAGGGGTTGCCACAAAGAAGAGGGAGTCAAACTATTCTCCAAAGCACCTGAGGGCAGAACAAGAAGCAACGGGTGGGAACTAATCAAGGAGAGAAGCAACTTAGAACGGAGGAGAAATTTCCTGACAGTTAGAACAATGAATCAGTGGAACAACTTGCCTCCAGAAGTTGTGAATGCTCCAACATTGGAAGTCTTAAAGAAGATGTTGGATAACCATTTGTCTGAAGTGTTGTAGGGTTTCCAGTCTAGGCAGGGGGGTTGGACAAGAAGACCTCCAAGGTCCCTTCCAACTCTGTTATTCTATTTTATTCATTCTGTTTTCATTTCCCTTTTTCAACTGTAAGCTTATGGACAGGGATAGTTGTGTTTGAACGGGGCTAAAATGCTTACAGTGTGCAAACAAAATTCAGCAGCTGTTGTAAAAGGGATTGATTTACCCCAGGGTATAATTTCAGCCGAATGCAGTTTCAGCAAAACGATAGGAAGAATGAATTCAAAGCCAAGGTTTTTCCTAAGCAGGCGCACACAAAACACACACACACACACAAACACACACACAAACATAAAATAAGTGGACTCGTAAGTCACCCACATTGTTAAAAAGCTACACCCATTCCTCGATCCTATATACAGCAACTAATAAACACTTGAAATTTGATTTCTCAACCGGGGAGGTTTAAATATTTATGCGCCACAGGGCAAACGCTTAACAAATTGATGCTGGTTTCTCAAAACTGGAGAAGGTCCATAAGAAATGGAAAGATTAATCTTCTTCCTTTTTAAATATATATATATATATATATATCCTGTGGAAGGGAAAATAGAAGCGAGTGTGATCTATTCCTTCCAACAGAGCTACAAACACTGGGCTAACCTTCACGGAAACTTGCTGACCCCTGTCAAGCTATGTGCTACATATTTTAGTGGGTCAGTATAAACACATATGCTATTGGCGCCAACTTTGTGCAATATTTTAAAAATCCAGTTCATGTACCTGTAACGTTTGCGAGTGACAAGAGCTTGGAATCATTCATGCTAGATTTTTTTTTTAAAGCAATAACACTATGTAGATTAAATGCAACAGAAGAAACGGATTAACTTAGTATTTGAATTTTTATCTCAGGTTCCAAGAAATCTGGAGCAAATGAGGCATAACATGATAAGATAAGATAAGAGCCGTGGTGGCATGGTGGTTAGAACACAGTATTGTAGGCTAATTCGGTTCACCGACAAAAGGGCGACCGACAAAAGCGGCCCGACTAAACCGCGGTGACAAAACCGCGAGTTCTAAACCGTGCCAACGAATGAGAGCTGAATCGCACTGACAACAGTGTGCTGATAGACGTGCGCTGTAAACCTAAACCTAACACTAACACTAAATCTAACCCTAAACCTAATGCTAACACTAACCCTAAATATAATGATAACCCTAACCCTAACCCTAACCCTAACCCTAACCCTAAACCTAACCCTTAACCTAACCCTAACCCTAACACTAAACCTAAACCTAAACCTAAACCTAAACCTAAACCTAAACCTAACCCTAAACCTAAACCTAAACCTAAACCTAACCCTAAACCCTAAAGAGCCAAGGTGGCGCAGTGGTTAAATGTAGCACTGCAGGCTACTGCTAGATCAGCAGGTCAGCGGTTCAAATCTCACCGGCTCAGGGTTGACTCAGCCTTCCATCCTTCCGAGGTGGGTAAAATGAGGACCCAGATTGTTGGGGGCAATATGCTGACTCTCTGTAAACCGCTTAGAGAGACCTGAAAGGCCTATGAAGCGGTATATAAGTCTACTGCTATTACTATTACTAAACCTAACCCTAAACCTAACCCTAACCCTAAACCTAACCCTTAACCTAACCCTAACCCTAACCCTAACCCTAAACCTAACCCTAACCCTAAACCTAACCATTACCTTAATTTAAATCGCCCTTCTGTCGACGTACTGTTGTTGGCACACTGTTGTCGGCGCGTTGATGATGTCGCGATTTTAGCGAGGTGGTTTGGTTGGTGCGCTTTTGTTGTGTGCGCTTTTGTTGTGTGACGGGCTAATTCTGCTGACTGCCAGCTGCCTGCAGTTCGACAGTTCAAATCACACCAGGCTCAGGGCTGACTCAGCCTCCCGTCCTTCCGAGGTGGGTAAAATGGGGAGCCAGATTGTTGGGGGCAAGAGGCTGACTCAGCAAACTGCTTAGAGAGTGCTGTAAAGCACTGTAAAGCAGTATATAAGTCTAAGTGCTCTTGCTATTGACACAAAAAGTTTAATAGACAATTGCTCAAATGCAGCAGTATCAAGGAAATGTCATCCCGGCTTTTATTGGTAGGGAAACTAATATCTAAATCATATATTGGATCCAGCAATTGGATGATTTGATATAGTCTCCAAGGGCTGGGTGAACTTTTCCCTCCCGAATTGATTCAAGGGGAAAAAAGTTCACCCAGTCCTTGGAGACTATATCAAATCATCCAATTGTTGGGGGGAATTCAGAAGGTCTTTGCGAAACCTTGGTTAAATCAGGCTACTTCTGGATTAATTTGGATGCTTCTGTGTCTGTGCCAATTCAACTTTCCCCAGATCAGTTGAGACGAGAAATTCAGATTAAAATAGTCTGACAGTTCAGTTCAGCAATTCAGATCAAGTTGGACGAATCTTCTCAACTGATCTCACCCTAGCATGAATTTTCCTAGATAATCACACAGAAGATTGCAATTTGTGACTAAAGAGAATTAACCAATAAAGTCACCCCACAAATAGCAATTTGCTACTACAAATCCACCATCAGAACCATCGATAACCTTTGGAACTATAAATGATAAGATTTTTCTCAGTTATTGTACAAATTGGTATAGTGGAATCCTATACGTATATGCCTGCTAAGGGACGTGGTGGCTCAGCGGCTAAGATGCTGAGCTTGTCGATCAGAAAGGTCAGCAGTTCAGCGGTTCAAATCCCTAGCACCGCGTAATGGAATGACTTCCCATTACTTGTCCCAGCTTCTGCCAACCTAGCAGTTCGAAAGCATGTAAAAATTGCAGGTAGAATTAGGGTTAGGGTTAGGGGCAGCCCCATGACCATGGAGGCATCGTCAGGCAGCGCTGGCTCTTTGGCTTTGAAACAGAGATTAGCACCACCCCCTAGAGTCGGGAACAATTAGAACATATGTGTGAAGGGAACCTTTACCTTTATATATGCCTATTTAGCTGCAAATCTACTTGAAGGCAAAAGCTAATGTTTTTTAATAATCTTAAAAAGTTACAGCATGACCCCACCGACCCAAATTCTTTTAAAAATAATATCAATTGTTTTCTAAATGCTCCTTTCCACTTACCAGAATCTAAGTAGAAAAGCATAACGAAGTGAAATGAAAAAAAAATACCTATATGATTTATTTACAGAAAATGGAGCAGTGGGCTTTTGAATGATGGGGTCAGATGGGATGGGATGAGATAGGATAGAATAAATGAAAGGAAAGGGGAAAGGAAAGGAAAGAGAAGGGGAGAAGGGAAAGGAAAATGCACGCCATTGTCTTTGTGTCTGTAGGTGGAGATATGAGACCATATTTCAAATATAAACACACATACAGAAAGAGAGAGATTGACATACACACAGAATCATGATTTCTTAGCTTGTTATGTTCACCATCTAATTATGGAATTCAGATATCAATTAGATCCTTTATGTTGTTACAGTGTATTGACTATTAACAAACATCTAGGTGCATTCACATTTATCTAAACATATTATGAAATTAATGCATTAAAAAAACCCCAAAATTTGCATTATAAGAAGAATACATAAAATGTGAATGATGTGACTAGGGAACAGTTAATAGTTTATTAATCTGAAATAAAGAAAAAATTCGGAAAAGAGGAAGGGAGGGAGGGAGCGAGGAAGGAAGGGAGGAAGAAAGATGAAAGAAGAAATGGGAATGAGGGAGGGAAGGAGGAAGGAAGGAAGAAAGGACCCTTTGTGAGGTGATTCTATACTTGGGCAGTATAAAATAATTGTTGTGTCATAATGAATTGACATATCTGCATTGTGGGATGTGTTAAATTATACTAGACTTGCCAATCTTTTGTTTATTTTATTTTACTGGCATAATACCCATCACCTAAAGGGGGAACAAAAAGAAGTTAAAATGCAGAAGAAAAGAGAGAAGAGGTTTGCAAGCTTTGTAAAATTGAATAACCATTTTACATCAAAACATTTACCAACCTTTTTTTGGCTGGAATGTGAGTTCGGCAACAGTTATGTTCCTTGTGATAACTCAGAATAGATTTTTTTTTCAGAAAAGAAGTACCATTTTCAGTGTGTGGGGAGGGAGGGGAGGGGAGGAGAGTAAGGGGAAGGGAAGGCATGGCAGAGCAGGGCAGGGAATGAAAAGAAAGGAAAGGAAGGGAAGGAAAGGGAAGGGAAAGAGAGGAAGAGATGGAAAAGGGAGGGGAGGGAGAAGGGAAGAAAGGAAAGAAAAAAAGCAAAGGGAAACAAGAAAAGCAAACCAAAAAAGGAAAGAGAAGTGAAAAGAGAAGGAAAGGAAAAAGAAAAGAAAAAAAGAGAACGGGCAACGGAAGGACAAGGAAAAAGAGAGAAGGAAAGGAAAAAGAAAAAGAAAAGAGAAAGGGAGAAAGAAAGAAAGAAAGAAAGAAAGAAAGAAAGAAAGAAAGAAAGAAAGAAAGGGAGCACAGCTACCCAGCTAGAATCCGCTGTTTCCTCTGATGACTCAATACTGCAGATGTGAGCGTTACCTTCTCAATCTACACAAGAGAAATTGTGATTTGAATGCTGCACCATGCAGACAGCCTTTTTCCGAATCCATTGTGGAAGAAAATTAGGCAGCTGCGTTTTTTGATCAAGGTGCCTGAGGTTACACCCTTGACATGAATGATGATTACTTTTAAACAGGGCTTGTTTCGGTGGCTATTGCTAATGTATTAGTACCATACGGAGGCAGCTTGAAGAGTTTAGCAAACGTGTTTTAAAAGCAATCAAGGAGATTTCCGAAATAACCCCAAATTCTAAAATATAGCATCATGAAAAGATTCCAAAGGTAAAGTTTCCCCTCGCTAGTCGTTCCTGACTCTAGGGGGCAGTGCTCACCTCCATTTCAAAGCTGAAGAGCCACTGCTGTCCAAAGACGTCTCCGTGGTCATGTGGCCAGCATGATTAAACCCCGAAGGCACATGGAACACTGTTCCCTTCCCACCAAAGGTGATTCCTATTTTTCTACTTGCATTTTTCATGCTTTCGAACTGCTAGGTTGGCAGAAGCTGGGACAAGTAATGGGAGCTCACTCCGTTACGCGGCACTAGGGAATCGAACCGCCGAACTGCCAAACTTTCTGATCAACCAGCTCAGCGTCTTAGCCCCTGAGCCACCGCGTCCCTCAAACAGATTCTAATACACAATTAATAATGTATAATACTGCAGGGCACTATGGGATGCAATGCAATATTGTGCTATATTATACTATTGTAAGGAAGGGGATGTACCCAACTGAAGTTTTAAAACCTCGGTTCGGCCCATTGTCTTACCTTGCTAGCTTAACAGGGGAAGAAAACCATTTATGTATTATCTCTGTAAAGTCATAACCTGTTTTCAATGTCATCGTGGGACTGGGAAGGTTTTCAGGTTTAAAAGTCATTTCCACTCTTCCACAAATTCCGCTCGGGTTGCTAAAATAATTGTTCATTGCAGAGATAGTATTCAGCCGGTTTCAACCGGTTCGCCCGAATTGGTAGTGGAAATCCTGGGTGGCAGTCAGCAGAATTAGCCCGCAGTGTTGCATTCTAATCACTGTGCCATCATGGCTCTTACTGTGTGTGTGTGTGTGTGTGTGTGTGTGTGTGTTTGTATGTATGTATGCATGTGTGTGTGTATATATATATATATATATATATATATATATGTATGTATGTATGTATGTATGTATGTATGTATGTATGTATGTATATGTATATGTATATGTATATGTATATGTATATGTATATGTATATGTATATGTATATGTATATGTATATGTATATGTATATGTATATGTATATGTGTGTATATATATATGTGTGTGTGTGTGTGTGTGTGTGTGTGTGTTTATTTGTGCTGATAAATAAATAAAGGGAGACTAGTATAGATCTATTTCAAGCTATTTAGCTCTCATCAGCTAGCCTTTATTTATTTATCAGCACAAATAAAAACACAAATATAACAAAAGGCAACAGTAAAAATATTGGGTTTCTGTCGCGATGGACTCTTGTGACGAGCCGATTGACAGATGTTGGAAGCAGTTAGCTTCCTCCCATAATTGGGGCTTACCAGGGGTTGTGACACTAATATATACCTTCTTCCCTGGCTTCAGCTGATAAGGAGGAGACCTGTGGCTTGATGGCTAAGACGTTTGGCTAAGATGCAATACAGCACAGGTTCGAATCCCAGTAAGGGTGTGGCTAGCTGATGAGAGCTAAATAGCTTGAAATAGATCTACACTAGTCTCCCTTTATTTATTTATCAGCACAAATAAAAACACAAATATAACAAAAGGCAACAGTAAAAATATTGGGTTTCTGTCGCGATGGACTCTTGTGACGAGCCGATTGACAGATGTTGGAAGCAGTTAGTTTCCTCCCATAATTGGGGCTTACCAGGGGTTGTGACACTAATATATATATATATATATATATATATATATATATATATATATATATATATATATATATATATATATATATATATATATATATATATATATATATATATATATATATATATATATATATATATATATATATATATATAGGCAGACCGCCTTCTGCCAATTACCTCCCTGCGACCAATTAGATCTCACAGATTGGGCCTCCTCCGTATTCCATCGGCCAGCCAGTGCCGGCTGGCAACTACAAGGAGGAGGGCCTTCTCAGTAGTAGCCCCGACCCTTTGGAACGAACTCCCCGTGGAGATTTGTACCCTCACCACCGTCCAGGCCTTCCGCACAGCCCTTAAGAACTGGCTAGCCCGTCAGGCCTGGGGACAAGGATAGCCGCCCCTCCCGAATGATGAATGTATGTTGCTTATTACTTTTATTATATGTGTCTACGTCATTGTTTGTATTCCCCCTTTCTGATTTTATGTGAGCCGCCCTGAGTCCCCTCAGGGAAAAGGGCAGCCTACAAATGTTAATAAACATCTAAACATCTAAACATATATATATGTCATGTTATACTTTTAAATCTATTTGCTTGAGCTAATAATAAAATTGCTTTATTCATTGGTGTGTTTTATTATTTCTGAATCCAAATATCTGGACACCTGATTAGTGCCCTGACAGTTGGCAAAACACTCTTCCAGGGCATTAAAAACTTATAGCCACCTTCTCTGTGGCTGCTCCGGCCCTCTGGAACGATCTCCCCATGGAGATCCGGACCCTCACCATCCTTCAGGCTTTCCGCAAAGCTATTAAGACCTGGCTGTTTCGGCAGGCCTGGGGCTGATGAGTTCCCAGCCCCACTTGAATTTGTTGCGACTGTTGCTTGTTTTAATTTGTTTTGTCTTTGTTTGCTGTTGGTATCCCCCCCCCTCCTTGTTTGTTAGCCGCCCTGAGTCCCTCGGGAATAGGGCGGCATACAAGTGGAATAAACATTTCCAACATTTCCAAACGTCAAACAAAGAGCATCTTACAATTTTTGCAAGCTTGTATGAAAAAGTATGGCAAGGATTTGGAGCTGCAGAATCATCGTGGACCAGAAGAGAGAAAAACGATTGTGATCCTACTGTGTGGTTCAGCAATCAATCAATCAATCAATCAGAAAACTGATTGATCCCACTATCTGGTTGAGCAATCAATCAATCAGTTTCAGCAATCACCAATATTTGCAGCCTAAAGATAAAGGTAAAGGTTTCCCTCAAACATATTTGCTAGTCCTTCCTGACTCTAGGGGGCAGTGCTCATCTCCGTTTCAAAGCTGAAGAGCCAGACGTCTTTGTGGTCATGTGGCCAGCATGATTCAATGCCAAAGGTGCTGTTCTCTTCCCACCAAAGGTGGTTCCTATTTTTCTACTTGCATTTTTTATGTGCTTTTGAACTGCTAGGTTGCTGGGACAGAAGCTGGGACAAGTAACGGGAGCTCACTCTGTTACGCGGTGCTAGGGATTTGAACCATCGAACTGCCGACCTTTCGGAATCGACAAGCTCAGAGTCTTAGCCACTGAGCCACCGTGTCCCTGGCCTGATGCAATTCCTCACAAACAACAACCCACAACTTAATTGTCATGGTAGTAAGAAGGATTGGAGAAATTTAAAGAAGGTTGAGATGTTTGCATAAGAAACGGAATGAATGCATAAGTAAAATAGGATCTTCAGAACAAAATAAGAATAGATCAACAAGCATGAAAAGCTCTTTCCAAAATGAAGCATTTTTAATTTTAAAGAGGCACTTGGAAGATTAGTGTTGAAAATTCCTAACTCACTGAAAATTTCTAGTTCGTTTATCCCAACTTTATTCATTTGGTAGAGCATTTTTCTGAAGAAGAAAAAAAAACCCAATAGTGTTTTTATGGACTGTTACAGAGCGTGGCACGACAAAACCGCGCTCCACTAAAGCGTGCCCGATTAAACCGCGTCGCTGACATCATCAGCAGGGCGATAACAGCGACAGCGGAGAAAAAAGGGCGCTTTAAATAGCGCTTTGAAAGCAAGCTGATTCAAGTTAAGGTAAGGGTTAGGGTTAGGGTTAGGGTTAGGTTAAGGGTTAGGTTAAGGGTTAGGTTAAGGGTTAGGTTTAGGGTTAGGGTTAGGGTTAGGGTTAGGTTAAGGGTTAGGTTTAGGGGGGTTAGGTTTAGGTTTAGAGGTTAATTTTAGCTTTAGCGTTTACAGCGTGCTTTTTTCGTCACGCTGTGATGTCAGCTACGCGGTTTCGTCGAGCGCACTTTAGTTGAACACGGTTTTGTGGTGGAACCGTTACAGAGGTGGGTTCCTACCAGTTCGCACCTATTCGGTAGAACCGATTCGTCAAATCTACCAAACCGGTTAGAAGAGGTTCCACCAGTGGACCCGGAAAGCAGGCCACACCTACAGAAGAGGTTCCAAAATTTTTTGAAACCCACCACTGGTCCTTGGATATGATTATTCTACACTATCATGCTCATATTTATAAAACTCAGTGCCTCTGTGAAAGGTAAGGATGACTACTGCGTTTGTGGTGCAATGAGAACATTGTGTGTGTTGAAGTTGTTTTAACGCAAACCAAAGATGCCTTTTAAAAAACAAGTTTACATCCTATTCTTCTGCATGCCAGTGCTGTGTGTGAGGTAATTTAAGGTGGTTCTGACAAGTGTCGTCGGCATCTTCATATCCGGTCACATGGGCGGCAAGCCACTCCCACAAAGGAGGCCACACCTACAGAGTAGGTTTGAACAATTTTTGAAACCCACCACTAGACTGTTACCAATGCATTTTGTTTAGTGGAAACATCCTACAAAAAATTCTAAGGGACATTGCATGGAATAAGGATATAGTGTAACCCACATATTAATAATTAAATGCTTGTAAAGAGTATCTCAGTAAGGTGAATATAAAGTTTACTAGGGAATAATAATAATATTTGTATGGCTCTGTTAAGAAACTGAAGAGGGTTAGTTTAGCTATCTGTCTAGCATCTGTTTAGCTAGAATCATGATTAGCAGAAATCATGATTGGCAATGATTGAGAAGGCCCATTTCAAAGTATGACCTGCACTTTCCAAATTAATATACAGACCGGAATATAATTTGCATTATGCAGAACAACAGAGTAGGAAGGGATCTTAGAGGTCTTCTAGTCCAACCCTCTGCTCAGGCAGGAATACCTATACCATTTTAGACAAATCCATCTCTTCTTAGAAACTTCCACTTTTGGAGCATTCACAACTTCTGGAGGCAAGTTGTTCCACTGATTAATTGTTCTGTCAGGAAATGTCTCCTTAGTTCTAGGTTGCCTCTCTCCTTGATTAATTTCCATCTATTGCTTCTTTCCTTGCCTTGTGGTGCTTTGGAGAATAGTTTGATTCCCTCTTCTTTGTGGCAACCCCTGAGATATTGGAAGACTGCTATCATGTCACCCCCAATCCTTATTTTCATTAAACTAGACATACCCAGTTCCTGCAGCTGTTCTTCATATGTTTTAGCCTCCAGTCCCCTAACCAGAGATGGTATTCAGCAGGTTCTGACCAGTTCTGAAGAACCAGTAGCGGAAGTTTTGAGTAGTTCAGAGAGCTGGTAACACCACCTCTGACTGGCCCCACCCCCATCTATTCTCTGCCTCCCGAATCCCAGCTGATCGGGAGAGAATGGGGATTTTGCAGTATTCTTCCCCTGGAGTGGGGTGGGATTGGAGGTTTTACAATATCCTTCCCCTGGAGTGGGGAGGGAAGGAAACTTTGCAGTATCCTTCCCCTGGAGTGGAGAGGGAATGGAGATTTTACAGTATCCTTCCCCTGGAGTGGGAAGGGAATGGAGATTTTACAGAGTCCTTCCCCTGGAGTGGGAAGGGAATGGAGATTTTGCAGTATCCTTCCCCTGGAGTGGGGAGGGAATGGAGATTTTGCAGTATCCTTCCCCTGGAGTGGGGAGGGAATGGAGATTTTGCAGTATCCTACCCCTAGAGTGGAGAGGGAATGGAGATTTTACAGTATCCTTCCCCTGGAGTGGGAAGGGAATGGAGATTTTACAGAGTCCTTCCCCTGCAGTGGGAAGGGAATGGAGATTTTGCAGTATCCTACCCCTAGAGTGGAGAGGGAATTGATATTTTACAGTATCCTTCCCCTGGAGTGGGAAGGGAATGGAGATTTTACAGAGTCCTTCCCCTGCAGTGGGAAGGGAATGGAGATTTTGCAGTATCCTTCCCTTGGAGTGGGGAGGGAATGGAGATTTTACAGTATCCTTCCCCTGGAGTGGGAAGGGAATGGAGATTTTACAGAGTCCTTAGGTTTAGGTTTAGGTTTAGGTTTATTGGGATTTATATGCCGCCCTTTTCCCTGAGGGGACTCAGGGCGGCTTACAACCACAGGGGAGGGGAAGTGCAAGGTCAAAACAAAACACTTTGTGAACAAAAGAAAAATAATAAAACACAACTTTCATTCAGCAATCAAACACTCGGGCGGGTAATTGGAAGCCTATCCCCAGGCCTGCTGGGAGAGCCAGGTCTTGAGGGCTGTGCGGAAGGTCTGGATTGTGGTGAGGGTGCGGATCTCCATGGGGAGCTCGTTCCATAGGGTCGGGGCAGCAACAGAAAAGGCTCTCCTCCGTGTGGTCGCCAGTCGACATTGACTGGCAGATGGAATTCGGAGGAGGCCCAATCTGTGCGATCTGATTGGTCGATTTAGGGAGGTAATCGGCAGAAGGCGGTCTCTCAAGTACCCAGATCCACTACCATGGAGTGCTTTAAAGATGGTCATCAATATCCTGAAGCGCACCCGGAGACCAACAGGCAGCCAGTGCAGCTCGCGGAGGACAGGTGTAACGTGGGCGAACCGAGGTGCGCCCATTATCACTCGCGCGGCTGCATTTTGGACTAGCTGTAGTTGCCGGATGCACTTCAGGGGCAACCCCATGTAGAGCCCATTGCAGTATTCCAGTCTAGAGATCACAAGGGCTCGAGTGACTGTTGTGAGAGCCCCCCGATCTAGGTAGGGCCGCAACTGGCGGACCAGGCGAACCTGGGCAAATGCCCCCCTGGTCACAGCTGACAGCTGGTGGTCAAAAGTCAGCTGTGGATCCAGGAGGACTCCTAAGTTGCGGACCCTATCTGAGGGGTATAAAATTTGCCCCCCCAGCCTAAGCGTTGGTGTATTAGCCAAATTATTGGGGGGGAAACACAACAGCCACTCGGTCTTATCCGGGTTGAGCACCAGTTTGTTTGCACTCATCCAGTTCTTAACGGCCTCCAGACCCTGGCTCATCACGTCCACCGCTTCATTGAGTTGGCACGGGGCGGACAGATACAATTGCGTATCGTCCGCATATTGATGGTATTTTATCCCGTGCCTCCGAATGATCTCGCCCAGCGGTTTCATGTATATGTTAAATAGTAGGGGGGATAAGACCGAACCCTGAGGTACTCCACATGTTAGGGGCCTCAGGGACGATCTCTGCCCCCCGACTAACACCGACTGCGACCTGTCCGAGAGGTAGGAGGAGAACCACCGCAAAACAGTGCCTCCCACTCCCACCTCCCGCAGTCGTCGCAGAAGGATACCATGGTCGATGGTATCGAAAGCCGCTGAGAGGTCAAGGAGAACCAGGATGGACGCATAGCCTCCATCTCTGGCCCTCCAGAGATCATCGGTCAATGCGACCAAAGCGGTTTCTGTGCTGTAACCAGGTCTGAAGCCGGACTGGAAGGGGTCAAGATAGCTAGCTTCCTCCAAGGCCCGTCGAAGCTGAAAGGCCACCACCTTCTCAACAACCTTCCCGATAAAGGGAAGGTTGGAGACAGGACGAAAGTTGTTTAAGATGGCTGGATCTAACGATGGTTTCTTTAGGAGGGGTCTCACCACCGCCGTTTTGAGTACGGCGGGGAAGTGCCCCTCCCGAAGGGAGGCGGTGACAACCGCCTGGATCCAGCCATGTGTCACCTCCCTGCTGTTGGCCACCAGCCAGGAGGGACACGGGTCCAGAATACAAGTGGAGGCACTTACAGCTCGGATGGCCTTGTCCACATCCCCAGAGGCAACTTCCTGGAACTCAACCCAGAGCTGATGTGGCAAATGATCCTCCTGTGTCTCAGCTGGATCTACTGCGGTGGAGTCCAAGTCCGATCGAAACCGAGCTACTTTGTCCGCCAAGAATTGAGCATAATCCTCAGCCCTACCCTGCAAGGGGTCTCCCGCATCCCTCCTATTAAGGAGGGAGCGGGTTATCCTGAACAGGGCGGCTGGGCGTGACTCGGCGGACGCAACCAAGGAAGAAATATATGATCTTTTTGCGGTTCTTAATGCTCGGACATAGTCCTTGGTGCAGGTAGTTAAGAGTGCTCGGTTTGCCTCGGACCTATCGGACCTCCACTGGTGCTCTAGGCATCTCCTCCGGCGTTTCTTCTCCCGGAGTTCCTCGGTAAACCAGGGAACTCTCCGGGATCCACTGACCCGGAGGGGCCGTAGTGGCGCAATCCGGTCGAGAGACTCCGATGCCGCCGAGTACCAGGCGGCAGCCAGAGTCTCCGCCGAACTGTGGGCGAGGGTATCAGGAATAACCCCAAGCTCCGTCTGGAACCTCAAAGGGTCCATAAGTCGCCTGGGGCGGAACCACCTGGTCGGTTCCTCCTCCCTACGGTGGGGGTTTGGCCTCCGGAAGTCAAGCCTCAGTAGGCAATGGTCTGACCACGACAGGGGTATGATCTCATTACCCCTCAGACCAAGATCACACATCCACTGCTCCGAGAGAAATACGAGGTCGAGCATGTGACCCGCTGCATGGGTTGGGCCCCGAATTACTTGGGTCAAGCCCATGGCTGTCATGGAAGCCATGAACTCCTGCGCCCCATCAGAGCGTTCACCGAGCGATGGCAAGTTGAAATCCCCCAGAACTATAAGCCTGGGGAACTCAACTGCCAGCTCGGCTACTGACTCGAGGAGCGAGGGGAGGGATGCTGCAACGCAGTTGGGAGGCAGGTACGTTAGCAGCAAACCCACTTGACCCTTGAGGTCCAACTTTATCAGCAGAGACTCACACCCGACAAGCTCCGGAGCAGGGACCCTACGAGGTAACAGAGACTCCCGGATTACAATAGCCACACCGCCACCCCTTCCCTGGGCTCTCGGCTGATGAAGCACCTGAAATCCCTCTGGGCACATCTCTACAAGGGGGACTCCTCCTTCTGTGCCCAGCCAGGTTTCAGTAATACATGCCAGGTCTGCCCTCTCGTCAACAATTAAGTCCCGGACGAGGGGAGCTTTGTGAACAACAGACCTGGCATTTAGCGACAACAGCCTGAGACCAGGGTCCTGACTACTCGCGCCATCTGGTCTTGGAGTGGGACTCCTAGGGCCGGAAGGAGGGATCTCTGTAATATAGCGAACCCTCCTTCCCCGGTAATGGCCAGCCCTAAGGTCCCCGCCGTATCTGCTTCTCCCTGTCACGACCGCTATGCTCCGACCCACTCCCATGTCCATGGTCCCCCCAACCACCCCGGTTCCTCCCGCCTTCCCCAGCAGGTCCTCCGAGTCAAGCATTCTCATTTATGCACTCTAACAAATCCCACGTGAAAATTTAAAACATATAAAATACAAAGGTAACAATTACTAAAAGTGGGCCATTCATTCAATTCCAAGCAACTCCCATACACTCAACATTCTATTTAAAATTGCGCAGTTATAATATACAATAGTACGGAAACAGTGGAGGAAGCGGTGGTCTGCTCCTCTCCCTTCTTATGTCCTGGGGAGATGTCCTTTGCCACCAAGTCAAAAGTACGTAGTATATAAGGTGGCTGTAGACAAACAAGATTGAGTATAAAGCTCCAGAGTTCGTAAACGACTCCCATATAGTCTTGCCCCACTGGTGGAGGTTAGCGGGCTGTATATTCGAAAGCCTCTTTCTCGAAGATATATAAGGGCCCCAATATAGGAGGCCGGAGTTCGAGGCTAACTTGCACCGCTCTTGCAAATGGAAGGAAAATTGCTGGTATTTTCGGGGCTCAGTCCTTGTCCCTGCTGTCGCCATCCTCTATTGCTCCTTGCCAGTTGGCCACAGTCCTACTCCTCTTAATAGTTAAGTGGGCAGGGAGCAAGGTCCGGAGGGGGTTACAACGATGATAAATAGCAAAACAGCAGATGATAAATAATAAAATAGGTAACAGGTAGTAAAGTGAGCAGAGATAGATCCGAGGGGGGGGGGCGTCTAGGGTAGTAGCAAGCACGACCATTCAATCTGTAGATTCAGTGCAGCCTCCAACAGCTTCCGACAGCCCCCCTTCTTTAAAGTAAACTAAGTTAAAAAGTTCGCCCCTCTTAGCTCACTAGTCACCAAGACTCACTGACTGTGTCTGTGTCCACTCAGCTCCAGCGTAGTCAGCAAGCTAGCCGGAGAGGAGGATGTAAGAGTGTAATGTTGTGAGTCAGCTGTTTAGCGCCGCCATTTCCTCCATGCTTTCCTCCACGCTTTTCCCCTGGAGTGGGAAGGGAATGGAGATTTTGCAGTATCCTTCCCCTGGAGTGGGGAGGGAAGGGAGATTTTGCAGTACCCTTCCCCTAGAATGGGGAGGGAATGGAGATTTTGCAGTATCCTTCCCCGGGAGTGGGGAGGGAATGGAGATTTTACAGTATCCTTCCCCTGGAGTGGGAAGGGAATGGAGATTTTGCAGGATCCTTCCCCGGGAGTGGGGAGGGAATGGAAATTTTACAGTATGCTTCCCTTGGAGTGGGGAGGGAATGGAAATTTTACAGTATCCTTCCCCGGGAGTGGGGAGGGAATGGAGATTTTGCACTATCCTTCACCTGGAGTGGGGAGGGAATGGAGATTTTACAGTATCCTTCCCCTGCCATGCCCACCAAGCCACACCCACCAAGCCATGCCCACAGAACCAGTACTAACATTTTTTGAATCCCACTACTGCCCCTAACCATCTTTGTTTCTATTATCTGCATTCCTTCCAGATTCTCAACATCTTTTTTTTTTTTTTTACATCTTGGCTACCAAAGCTGGATACAGTATTCAAAGTTTAGTCTTACCAAAACATTAAAAAATGGTATTAACACTTCACATTAGAATATATATTTCTCCTGGTACCCCAAGGGTTATTTAAAGATTTTTTTTTTAGCTAGAATTGGAAAGTTGAAGCATCTGGGAAATGAATTTGCTATTTTGCAGGATGAAACTAGAGGGGGGGAAATGTTATTATTAAAAGTGGTACATGAATACATACTATCTCTCCCACCGAAAAGCGATGAGTTCTTTCTGTAGCATTGAACATTTTCTCTTTCTTAACTTAATTTCTGTTGGGATAGCGCTGAAATGAGATATTTTATTACGAACGTCTGAATGGGATGCCATCAGGAACAGGAGGAGGAAGCTGAGGTATGTAAGATTTTGGAAAGGTAATTTCCATACAATTTTGTAAATGAAAATACTTTCTTAGTTTTGCATTGCTTCATAGTGTCTAGAAATTTGGTGAATATTCTACAGACAGACGATCAGCATAATTATTTGCCTAGCTACCCATATTCCAAATCAAATTTAGTTTCAGGGAAGCCCTTTCAAGCTCTTTTCAAGCATTATTAGATTTGAAGCCCTTCACTGACAAATTTTGCAGGATAAATGTCTTTGTGCGTATAACCTATAATGCACAGTCCTGGTTTAAACTGGAAGCAGAGATGCATTTAAGTCATACACACAACTTTTTTTAAAAAAAAAATCCTGTATACAAAGTCATTGAACCTGTAACTCAGTAGCACCCAGTGGTGGGATTCAGCCAGTTCGCACTTATCCGGGAGAACCAATTGGCAACTTTCTAAGCAGTTCGGAGAACCGGTTGTCAGAAGAAATCTTTCATTTTTTCCCGCTTTACAGGGCTAATCCTGTAAGGAAGGTAGGAAGGAAAGAACATTGTGGTGGTGTTTCTAGCCTAATCTTTATTGACCTGCTTACAGAAACTGCCTCTCCGGTTAACCCTTCTTACCATTGTAACAGCTAAGGCGAAGTGCCCATCGACCTAAGTGACATTGACTTGGCCACGCCCACATGATCACATGACCACCGAGCCCCACCTACCCAGCTGGTCATTAGGGCAGAGAACTGGTTGGTGAATTATTTGAATCCCACCACTGGTAACACCCAATTCTAGAAGAGTGACATCAGTATAGCCAAGTGAGTTCTCAAGATTTAATAATGCTTAAGAACAGAACCACAGAGTTAGAAAGGACCTTGGAGGTCCAACCCTTCAGGAAACTCTACACCATGGCAAGTGAAAAGTTGTTTAATGTTTTATTTAAAACCTCCGGTGTTATTAAACAAATGTGCATTCCTCTCATTCACATCAAGCAAGGCCTGGCAAACAGTCTTTCAAAGGTATATTTACGACTACATACCTTCTCTATCTGGGAAAGCTGCCATGTAAATATTTTCCCAATGCAGTGCAGTGCAAGGAAAGTCTGGGCACAGAGTCTCTGAGATTCATGGACAGATCTTCACACTCCTGAAACAAACTAACTAACGAACAAATGAATTGTTTCCTGCAAAAGCCCACTCCCCTTTTGCTCCTCTTTTATTTCTCTCTGGGAGGGGCCATTCACCATCCACCTGTGGCTTTACTCCCAAGTCAACCCTGATTGCTTAGCTGTTCTTTTCTTCCGGCAACTCTGTGCAGGCGCACACTGGAAACAGGCTCCAGCTGTTCATCTGCCCCACTGATGTCTGACTCTGAAGGCAGCTGATAACTGTCAGAGGGCTCTGGACCCCTCTCTGCCTCCGATGCAGAGCCCTCATCAGAGCCTTCCCCAGACTCTAGGACTGGCCCAGGTTCCTCCCCAACCACCTCACTGTCCGACTCTGCTGCCAGCTCTGTTAGCCGCTAGTGGGCCACAACAAAATGGATAATAATAAGCATACTTGCCATAGTAAATTTTGGTTATGTGGATATTTTTTTTATCCTTCTCAATTGGGATGAATCTTTAAAGATGGAAATAAAGACTTTAAGGAATTTTAAAACTATTGCCCTTGAAATTCACTGATGTATTGCGTAACAAATCCTATAGAACAAGCCTTCAGTTCTAACAGATAAAAGTTTTTTTTTTATTAAACTGTCTGAGGAAACCAAATTTATTAAAAGCAAACAAACAAAATCCTAGCTTTACTTGGGTGCTGATGAAATGATCCATTTTGACAGCTTCAGAACAGGGCTTTCTCCTTGCCAATAAAACAAGGATAGCAGGAGCAAAAAGGTGAAGAGAAGGAATATAAAAAAGCATTAATGGTATGAAATAGCTTCCATATTAATAATAGACTAAGGAGTATAGCACACAAAATTGTAGATTTCAGGATTGAAAAAAAAAGTCTTTGGGGAAAACACAGCTTCTTGGTGCTTGAAATGGTTTTATCAGGAAAAGGCAGATATGTGAACCAGACAGGACAGCTGAAGAAGGATGTCTGGATTCCAACATGAGTCTCAAGCCAAGCTTCAAAAGAAATCCATTCATTTATTAGGAGCAACATCTCAGGCATGTACCCAAATGAAGCCAGCTCTGACCCCATATAATTTACGGCCCAATTATGACCTTGTTTCTCTCCCCTCCCTCCCAGGATGTGTCATAAATCACATGATCCAACGGAGCACGTTCGCAGGCTGTAGAGATCACTTCCCCCTATGGCTGCTGTGGGTAACCTGGGAGACAGCCTTGAGAGAGAAAAGTCTGGAATGTACATCTGTCTTTTGCTGCCATGCCGTTTCATTAGTTTCCCATCCTATGCCCTTTCCTATGGCAACTCGAGAGCAGGCCAGGGATGCTTTGCAAGTTGAGAAAGACATTGGTAAACATCTATTCTCCAAAGCATCAGAAGATGCTTTTGGAGACTTGAACGTTGGGCACTATCCAACAAAACGTATCATATTTTCCAAAGTATAAGACGCACCGTTTTCCCTCAAAAAAGAGGCTGAAAATCTGGGTGCGTCTTATACACTGAATACAACATTTTTTTGCATCCCAAAACCCTGCCCCCTTCACCAAAATGGTCATGCATAGCCTCTAGGAAGCTTTTAGAGAGCTCCTGGGGGCTGGGGAGGGAAGAATTAGCAAAAAACAGCACCTTTTTGCTCAATTTTACCCCCCCAAGCCCTCAGGGGCACTCTATAAGCTTATCCATCCTTTTTTATGAAAAATGGGGCCATTTGTTACTCATTTTTGCTCCCCCCCCAACTCTCCCAGGAGCACTCTGCAAGTTCCCTAAAGGCTATTCATGCCTTTTGGGGGTGAAATAATGGGCCCGTTTTTGTGAAAAACAGGCCTTTTTTGGGAGGTTTGCAGAGTGCAAAAACTTTTTTTTAAAAATTTCCTCTTCAAAACCTTGCTGCATCTTATACTCCGGTGTGTCTTATATTCCAAAAAAAAATACAGTAATTCAATGGCTCTATATTTAGGAAAGAAAAACCAAATCACAGGTACAGAGTAGGTGGTACCTTGCTCAATAGTGGGGACTGCGAGAGGGAATGGAGATTTTGCAGTATCCTTCCCCTGGAGTGGGGAGGGAATGGAGATTTTACAGTATCCTTCCCCTGGAGTGGAGAAGGAATGGGGATTTTACAGTATCCTTGCACTGGATTGGGGAAGGAATGGGGATTTTACAGTATCCTTTGCCTGGAGTGGGAAGGAATGGGGATTTTACAGTATCCTTGCACTGGATTGGGGAAGGAATGGGGATTTTACAGTATCCTTCCCCTGCAGTGGGGAAGGAATGTGGATTTTACAGTATCCTTCCCCTGGAGTGGGGAGGGATTGGGGATTTTATAGTATCCTTCCCCTGCCACACCACCAAGCCATGCCCACCAAGCCATGCCCACAGAACCGATTGTAAGAATTTTTGAATTTTGAATCACACCAGGATTCTTTCACTTTCCATCTAAGCGAATATCCTCAAAGAAGCTTTTGTTTTTTATTTTAAAAAAATCGCTTCTAACATTCAAATTGGTCGGCTGAATTAACTAGTAAGCACTAATGGGAAAACAACATTAAGCCACAAAGGTGAAGAGCATTAAACTGAAGAGTTAGCTTTCTAGGAGAGCACTGAAAACTAATTATAAGAATTCCCCAAGGCTTTGATGTTCTCTATTGCCATTTTCAGAAGGAACTTTCAAGAGGTACTTTCCCTTCTTTCCATTATATTTCATTTTCCTTTTTTTTCCTTTTCCTCCCCCAATATATATTTTTTAATTTTATTTCAAAAGTTTAATTTAAAAATATTTCAGTGTGATTACATACTTTGGTTGTTACTTATTACTAGCCAGGAATTATATTTGCACTTCTGTGCCAAAGTAACCCATCCACCAGCAACTCCTATCATTAATCAAACTGAGGTTTTAGGATTATTAGTGTTCACGAACAAAGTCAATGGAGGAAGTCAGTTTTGCTTAACAACCATGACAAAAAAGCTAATAGAAAGGTCATAAAATTAACTGTGACTCACTTAACAACTGCCTTGC
Organism: Thamnophis sirtalis; assembly: GCF_051295495.1. Classification (NCBI taxonomy): domain Eukaryota; kingdom Metazoa; phylum Chordata; class Lepidosauria; order Squamata; family Natricidae; genus Thamnophis; species Thamnophis sirtalis. The sequence goes on along the minus strand of NW_028261390.1, from coordinate 68,016,886 downwards.
TTAACAATGTGAATCTTGGTCTGAATTGTGGTGTTAACTTGAGGAGGAATCTCTATATGTAAAAGGCAAATATCACTCACTCATCACAAAATCTCCAGAACTGTAAAGTCTACAAACTTGAAATTTGGGACATATATTTCTCTTGGCTTCTAGGTGCTCGCTAAGAAAGGATTTTTTGAAATGACCATCATTAGTAATTCTTATATGGTAATTAACATGCTCTGATGCTAAGGAGTTCTACTCCCCCTCCCCACCTGAAAAGAATTCTGTTCCAACTGCCAGTTGCTTCACATTCGTTTACCTCAGTTCCAACTGGTAGACATTCCACTCCTTCACTCAGGAGTGGCCTGGGGCTCACTACAGTACTAAACGTCAGTACCTCACCACAATGTCTATGCCTTCCATCTATGGAACTGCTTCTGGACTCAAGGTGGTGGGAGCAATATTCCCTTATGTGTTTCAATCACGCACCACCACTGAGCCAACGGATTGTGAACTGAATTTCTCTTGCATAGGTCAATCACATAGTTTTGTTATGAAGCACAGGTTTCCAACTAGTACGTAATATGCATAACAAGGAAGCTACCAATGACAAGTAAATTATTATCAAGTGTAGGCTGAAATCCGATTATTATTTCAGGACAGTTACTCATAAATAAAGTTACCCAAGAGTTCAACTTGGCCCTGCACCTGTCTAGTCTAGTCTTCATTCCATTATTCTATTCTATTCTATTCTATTCTATTCTATTCTATTCTATTCTATTCTATTCTATTCTATTCTAGTCTAGTCTAGTCTAGTCTAGTCTAGTCTTTATTCCATTCCATTTCAGTCCAGTCCAGTCTAGATTCCTCTATTCTATTCTATTCTATTCTATTCTATTCTATTTATCCCTTTCCCTATTCTATTCTATTGTTCTGTTCTGTTCTAGCCTAGTCTAGATTCCACTATTCTGTTCTATTCTATTCTATTCTATTCTATTCTATTCTATTCTATTCTATTCTGTTCTGTTCTGTTCTGTTCTGTTCTGTTCTGTTCTATTTTTATGTTATTGCTATTTCTATTCCTATTCCATTTTCTATTTTATTCCATCCACAATTCTTCTGGCTCTCATACCCACTTAAAAAAATCCAACTCTACCTGCCAAAATTTATGTCAACTCAATTGGCCACTGAGTATAATCACCGTTTTAGCTTTAAGCTAATAAAATTCTAATGACTTTATCTGCCATTATCCTTTTGTAACATGGCAAAGGTCCAGGAATGCTAAAATTTCTACCAGGTTTTCCTTTCCTATTACACCACAGTTTTCCTAAGTTAGACATGTTACAGAATTCATTTATATCCATTTAACAATATAGGCTAAGGCTGAAAACGGAATGGCTTTACAATAGTACCAAACTCTGAGCCATAAAACCAGCCATTTCCTCAGATGATTAACATGGGCTGGTCTTAAAAACTATCAAATTAGGACTTACCATGTTTGAAATGCTTCACATGTATTCACTTGGGTAATCTGGCAACTGTCACTTAACTGCATCCTAAGGAAATTTTTGCATAGGGCAGGGAGTAGAATAGCAATAGCAATAGCAATAGCAGTTAGACTTATATACCGCTTCATAGGGCTTTCAGCCCTCTCTAAGCGGTTTACAGAGTCAGCATATTGCCCCCAACAACAATCCGGAATGGAATGGAATGGAATGGAATGGAATAGAAGGAAGGGACCTTGGAGATCTTCTAGTCCAACCCCCTGCCTAGGCAGGAAACCCTATACCATTTCAGACAAATGGTTATCCAAAATGTTCAGTGTTGGAGCATTCACAACATCTGGAGGTAAGTTGTTCCACTGATTAATTGTTCTCACTGTCAGGAAATTTCTCCTCAGTTTTAAGTTGCTTTTCTCCTTGATTAGTTTCCACCCATTGCTTCTCCTCCTACCCTCAGTTGCCTTGGAGAATAGCTTGACTCCCTCTTCTTTGGGGCAGCCCCCGAGATATTGGAAGGCTGCTATCATGTCACCCCTGGTCCTTCTTTTCATCAAACTAGACATACTCAGTTCTCTGAGTGATCTGCACTCTTTCTAGAGTCTCCACATTTTTTTTTACACCATGGCAACCAAAACCGAACGCACTATTCCAAGTGTGGCCTTACCAAGGCATTGTAAAGTGGTATTAACACTTCACGGAGGATCCACATTCCTCCCTCAACTATGAAAACCAACTAGGTGATTTGGGGCTGGTTGTCCTCTCTAAAAACATCTCTTCTGATACAATGGTTTGTGTGAAGGGCCTTGGAAGACAAAGAGCAAAAAGATGCAGTCAAGAGAATGGACAAATAAAAGAGCCGAGGTGGCGCAGTGGTTAAATGCAGCACTGCAGGCTACTTCAGCTGACTGCAGTTCTGCAGTTCGGCTGTTCAAATCTCACCAGCTCAGGGTTGACTCAGCCGTCCATCCTTCCGAGGTGGGTGAAATGAGGAGCCGGATTGTTGGGGGCAATATGCTGACTCTGTAAACCGCTTAGAGACAGCTGAAAGCCCTATGAAGCGGTATATAAAGTCTAACTGCTATTGCTATTGCTATAAAAGGCAACTTTTGTGGCCGAAACAGAGAAGGAGGAGATGTGGGAATCAGGGTCAGCATCTGAGAGGTTTGAGGGGGAAGACAGAATAGAATGGGCAGAGAGAGAGAGTAGCTTGGGAGGGCCACTCTGTTTTCATTGGCAGAGGGTCACAGGAGACTGTCCCAGCCAAAAATGGAGTTCGGGAGGGCATGTGCGGCTTTCCCGAGCTCCATTTTTACGGCCAGAGGCACCACAGGCCAGTCCTTTGCTGTTAAGAGGGTGGCCCCGTGGGGCGTATTTAAGCACTCCACGGGCCGGATCCAGCCCACGGGTCTTGAGTTCGACACCCTTGTTATAGAAGGAGAATTAAATGCAACTTTCCTTTCAAGAGAACTTGCAGAAAAGAATCCAACTTTCAGGTGTCACCTTATCCAAGCCAATCTTTTGTCTCCTAAGCACGGTGGCTGACATGAGCATAAGAAACTTCTTTACAGTTAGTGTTTTCCCTTCTATACATTTCTATCTTGCATTCATGGTCCCCTTATTGGTTATCCATTTTTATGTGCTATTCTATATTTATTTATACTTAGCTATTTATAACAAAATATTGTTCGCCTGTATTGTGCTTTATATTCTTACTATCAATTATTCTCTTACATACAATTATAGGTATACATTCACATAGTTATTTTTTTCTTTGCTATTCTTATACTTTTGTTATTCCATTTAAAACGTTATAATATACAGTTTGGATTGCTTTGTTTACTGTCCCTACTGCCTGTTGTAACACCACCTTATTTTCCCTTTCTTTTCTCCCTGCCTTCCTTCTCTCCTTCCTTCCTTTCTCCTCTCCTTCCCCTTCCTTCTTCCCTAAACCTCTCCCCTACTCCTACCCTCTCTCTTCCCCTTCCTGCCCTCTCTCCTCTTTCTCTCTCTTCCAACCTCCTCTCCTTCTCTTTCTCTCCCTTCCGCCCACCTCTCCTTTCCTCTTTCTTCTTCCCTTGTCTCTCCTCCACTCTTCCTCTTCCTTTCCTACTATCTCTCCTTCTCTTTCTCTCCCTTCCACCCTCCTCTCCTTTCCCTTCCTTCTTCCCTCCCTTCTCTACTTCCTTCCTCCTCTCCTTCCTTCTTCCTTTACCTCTTCCCTACTCCTGCTCTCTCCCTTCCTCTTCTTACCCACTCTCCTTTTCTTCATAAGAAACTTCACCAGTCATATCCGGGAAAGAACATGTTAGAATGCAATTTCTCTTCCGACTTTGTTTTTCTTTCATTTTTAAAGAATACGTCAATTTTTTTTTCCCCAAAAGGTACTAGCTGAGATTTCTTAAACCTCTTGCCACACACATCTGGTCTTTGGGTTGGGTTGACTTCTGCAAGTTTTATCACAATCTAGATAGATAGATAGATAGATAGATAGATAGATAGATAGATAGATAGATAGATAGATAGATAGATAGATAGATTAGAGATAGATAGAGATAGAGATAGATAGATAGATAGATAGATAGATAGATAGATAGATAGATAGATAGATAGATTAGAGATAGATAGAGATAGAGATAGAGATGGATGGATGGATGGATGGATGGATGTAGGAGGTAGAGGTAGAGGTAGAGGTAGAGAGAGAGAGAGAGAGAGAGAGAGAGGTAGAGAGAGGTAGAGGTAGAGGGGGGGAGAGAGAGAGAGAGATAAGGTAGAGATAGAGAGATAGAGAGATAGAGAGATAGAGAGATAGAGAGATAGAGAGATAGAGAGATAGAGAGATAGAGAGATAGAGAGATAGAGAGATAGAGAGATAGAGAGATAGAGAGATAGAGAGATAGAGAGATAGAGAGATAGAGAGATAGAGAGATAGAGAGATAGAGAGATAGAGAGATAGAGAGATAGAGAGATAGAGAGATAGATAGAGAGATAGAGAGAAAGAGAGATAGAGAGATAGAGAGATAGATGCGGTAGAGAGATAGAGATAGAGATAGAGATAGAGATAGAGATAGAGATAGAGATAGAGATAGAGATAGAGATAGAGATAGAGATAGAGATAGAGATAGAGATAGAGATTGAGATAGAGATAGAGATAGAGATAGATATAGAGATAGAGATAGAAAGGTAGCAGCTGAGATTTCCTTAAACCCTCTTGCCGCACACATCTGGTCTTTGGGTTGGGTTGACTTCTGCAAGCTTTATCACAATCTGGCAGAGCTTCTTATGTTCCTTACCCTTTGCAACTCTGGTCTGTAGCCTTTTCCCAACAGGCTTATCTCCAGCTAAAAGACCTGCTATTTTCTCAACTCTGTGCTCCGTTTCTGTCAGCCACCAGCTTCGGCTCCTCATATTCCATTTATTAAACTGTCAACTTCAAGCCTTCATTCCCTAGCAACCGTAACTAAGGCAGCTACCACCAATTTTAGCCCAAGATCGAGTAACAAAGCCAAGCTTCTTGGTCAACACTATATAACCCTACAGAGGGATTATTTGCAGAAATATAAATATTGCGACGTGAAACAAACAAACAACAAGATCAAGATACACTTCTTCACTGATATTAATAGATTTTTTTCGAACGGAGAGTTTCCATATATCCAATTTAATCAGATCTAAGAATTATTCCTACTTGACATCGCTAAATCAGGCATAAGCCAGGCTATTTGAGCTTGGGAATTTCCTACTTCTAACTGTTTAGTATTTAAACTATACAATAATCTCAATTTGCATGAAAATTGCCTGCTGCCAATTACCTCCACTAGACCGATTAGATCCCACATATTAGGCCTCCTCCGAATTCTATCCGCCGGCCAGTGTCGACTGGTGACTACCTGGAGGAGAGCCTTCTCGGTGGCTGCTCCGACCCTCTGGAACGAACTCCCCATGAGATTCGAACCCTCACCACCCTCCAGGCCTTCCGCAAAGCCTCAAAACCTGGCTGTTCCGACAGGCCTGGGGCTAAAGAGCTGTTGCCCCCGTCTCGAATGGTATGACTGTTGTGAGTTTTAAATTATATATTGTTATGCTTGCTGTTTTTTTTTAATTTTCTGTCTGTATCCCCTTCCCCGGTTCGAGTTGTGAGCCACCCTGAGTGCCCTTCGGGGGAAAAGGGCAGCATATAAATATAATAAACTGAATAAACTAAACTGAACTGAACTGAAAAGAAAATAGCAAATTGCCAGGTGCCATTTTCACTACGTCACTATTAATTGTTCATTTATTTAAGCTTACTGGCTTATTATGCTGGTAAACCTGGAACATAATGGGCTCTTTTGTTCCACACACTAATATTCAAACCTTGTGGAAGCTACTCACTCCTAGGGAAAGTTGCTCTTTTGTAAGTAATACGATATATGAGAAATATAGTTACATAACTATGTACCTATTAGTCAAGATTTCACCTGGAAAAACAACACGTCCTCGTGATTGGCAAGGCCAACAGAGACTTCATTTCCTTAAGAGTCATGCAAAAAAAAAACCAGGTAGAACAATGGCTGATGACCTCTTTCTATCGGTCCACGATAGAAAGTGTCCTCACATACTGCATTATAGCATGATATATTGCTTTAACTGCTGTGGACAGGAAGGCACTACAGAGAGTGATCAATTTCGACACAAGAAACCATTGGTTGCCCTCTAACACCACTGGATGACATCGCCAGATCTCGCTGCTTTAGCAGAGTAAGGAAGATACTCAGAGAGGATTCACACCCTGGTCAGTGTCTCTTCGCACTTCTACCATCAGGCAGAAGACATCAAAGCATAGCCAGCCGAACAAATAGGTTAAAAAATAGTTTCTATCCTTGGCTGTCAAACTCTTCCCCCCCCCCCCCCCAAAAAAAAAAGGGTTTTATTTCTTTTAAGACAAACATTTCATCATTCCTCAATCAGTAAGACATCGAAATACAATTTCTTGTATATCAAAATAATTCTAGTTTACCACCAAATTCTTGTCTAGCCTAATATATACCCCTCCCTCCCTCCACCCTCCCCCCAACCCCCCTCCTCCTCCCCCTCCCGACTTCCCAGAACCCGTACACGGTATGGATTTCTAACAAACACAGTCTAAAATCTATGGAGAAAAAAAGAAATAAGAAATTAATAACATTCTACATTGACCTTAGCTTCTTCTTACTGAACTAACTTTAAACAATTTAAATCATTTCTGATCTTAAGCATAGACTAAACTGGAATTTCTTGGTCATGGGCTGTCAAACTCTTAAACACAACCACAATCACTCCACGCACTTGCAGAAAGGTATGGCTAGTTTTTTTCTTTTTCTTCTTTTTCTTTTTCCTAATTACTTACATAGGGATAATTCTTATATTGTTCTTGTTGTTTGCATTTGGATTGCACCAGTGAATTTGGCTAAAACCAATTCCATTGTATACACGATGTACAATGACAATAAAGGCTATACTGTAAATCAGTTTTTGATTTTGGTCTTTGTTAATCTAGAACAGGGAATGCCTGAAGAATAGAGCCTCTGTCTAGAGATTGTAGGTCAAGTGAGGAGAGGAGAGGGAAGGAGGAGGAGAGGAGAGGAGAGGAGAGGAGAGGAGAGAAGAGAAGAGAAGAGAAGAGAAGAGAAGAGAAGAGAAGAGAAGAGAAGAGAAGAGAAGAGAAGAGAAGAGAAGATGGCATGGAATGGAATGGAAAGGAAAGGAAAGAAACAGAACAAAACCGAACAGAACAAGAAGTGACCCTGGCGGTCTTCTAGTCCAACCCTCTGCTCAAGTAGGAGACCCAATAAAATTGCATTAGCCCCTCAAAGTCCATCTCTGATGGCTTTTTTTTCCATAATGGAAGACACTAGAAACACTTTGCTTTTTATGATATTCATTGTAGTAAAAAAAAGGAAGTCATCCAGTCTGCATCTTCCATTGAAGAAAATATGGAGAAGCACACAAATACGTTTGAAAGTTTGCGAATAAGTTTGGAATGGAAGAAAGGAAAGGAAGTCCCCTTGATGTTTGCAGACTAGATAGGACATCAGATTCCCTGTTTTGTATTAATGGATGGATGGATGGATGGATGGATGGATGATAGATAGATAGATAGAGATAGATAGATAGATAGCGATAGACATAGAGAGAGAGAGAGAGAGAGAGAGAGAGAGAGAGAGAGATACATAGATAGATAGATAGATAGATAGATAGATAGATAGATAGATTAGAGATAGATAGATTAGATAGAGATAGAGATAGAGATAGAGATAGATAGATAGATAGATAGATAGATAGATAGATAGATAGATAGAGATAGATAGATAGATAGATAGATAGATAGATAGATGTAGATAGAAAGAGATAGAGATAGAGAGATAGAGATAGATAGATAGATAGATAGATAGATAGATAGATAGAGATAGAGATAGAGATGATATAGAGATGATAGATAGAAATAGAGAGATAGAGATAGATAGATAGATAGATAGATAGATAGATAGATAGATAGAGATAGAGATATAGAGATGATAGAGATAGAGATAGAGATAGAGATAGAGATAGAGATAGAGATAGAGATAGAGATAGAGATAGAGATAGAGATAGAGATAGAGATAGAGATAGAGATAGAGATAGCGATAGAGAGATAGAGATAGAGATAGAGATAGAGATAGAGATGATATAGATATAGATATAGATATAGAGATAGAGATAGAGATAGAGATATGGCTGTGTGTGTGTGTATGTTCCAGCATAACTCCCTCCCTCCGTCCCTCCCTCCTCCTCTCTCCCTCCTTTCTAACTTCCTCCCTCCCTCTCTCTCCCCCTTCCTTCCCTTTCTTTTCCTTCCTTCATACCTCCCTTCTTCCTTCATACCTTCCTTCCTTCTCTTCCTCCTTTCCTCCCTCCCAACCTCTCTCCCTTCCTTTCCTCTCCTTCCCTCCTCCTCTCTCCCTCCTTTCTCCTTCCTCTCTCTCTCTGCCCTTCCTTCCTTCCCTCCCTTTCTTTTCCTCCCTTCCCTTCTTTTCCTTCCTCTCTTCCTTCCTTCCTTCTCCCTATTTACCAAATCTTACATCTTAAGATCCCAATGCATTTACTTCCTACCACTCCCCAATGATAAGACTCATCATCGTCGTCATCATCATCATCATCATCATCATCATCATCATTGCCATTGTCAACTCATCACCATAAGAAAAATCCCCGGCAGCAAAGCTCACCGATGCCGGGAAACCCACTCGAACACGCTTGTCATTTTGACAGCCGCATTATGTTCTGAGAAACTCATGTGTTCTCTTGGCACCGAGGTGAGCTGTGAGCTATTATTCTGTACAATGCTACTGATAAGTGAGCGTGGGAGAAAATAAAGAGTGATGCTCCTTTTGTGCATGTACATGCAGGACGGTTATGTGAGATATGCCAGAAAAACCCTCCGCTTGGCTGCCCAACCTCTTCGACAGCAATATTTCCTCTCTCTCTCTCTCTCTCTCTCTCCATTCTCCTTCTGCCATTCAAAGCAGGCTCGAATTTAGATTTAGATACACCCAGCCACCCTCTCTTTCATGCAGTTCACGTGGCCAAAGATAACAGGATTGTAACATATTTATAGGCTACTAAAAGCCTAGTTGCTATGACCTTTAACTGCATGAAACTCTGGGTGGCTGGATCACAATTTTTCAGCCAAGGTATCTCAAATGGGCTGACTTACCGAATAACTGCATAACAGAATTGGAAGAGATTTTCAATCTCCTACTCAAGCAAGAGATCCTGGTTCCACCACAAAACCGCAGAGGACAAAATCGCGCTCGACGAAAGTGCGCATTTGACGTCATCACAGCGCGACGAAAACATCGCGCTGTGATCAAAAAATGTAAAAATAAAGTGAAAACCTTACCCTAACCCCCCCCCAAACCTAACCCTAAACCTAATCCTTAACCTAACCCTAAATCTAACCCTAAACCTAACCGTTAACGTAACGCTAAACCTAACGCTAACCCTTAACCTAACGCTAAATGTAACCCTAACGCTCTAAACCTAACCCTAACCCTTAACCTAACCCTAACCCTAACCCTAAACCTAACCCTTACCTTTATGTGAATCGGCTTGCTTTAATTTTAATTTTATTTCAATTTTTAATTTTTTTCGTCGCGCTGTGATGACGTCACATGCGCGCTTTCGTCGAGCGCGATTTTGTCCTCCGCGGTTTTGACGGGTCACGGAGATCCTACACCATCCCAGATAAATGACCATCCAATCTCTTCTTAAAAACCTCCAGTGATGGAGCACCCACAACTTCGTTTCCCTGGTTAATTGTTCTCGCTGTCAGGAAATTTCTCCTTCATTCTAGGTTGCTTCTCTCCTTGATGAGTTTCCATCCATTGCTTCTTGTTCTACCCTCAGGGGCTTTGGAGAATAGCTTGATTCCCTCCTCCTTTGTGGCAGCCGCTGAGTGTTCTGACCGAGGCTTCCCAAGAGCCTGAAGTAAATTCCTTGTCCCGACAAAAAACCCTTTTTATTAATTTTCTGTGAATTCTTCTCATTCACATCCAGCAAAGTCTTTCAAAGGAGGATTTACAGTCACAGACCTTATCTGGCTTGGAGAGCTGCCAGGCTGAGATCTGCAGAACTTGGCAAGGAGTCTCGGAGAGTCACGAAACATTTAAGCGAACTAATTGTCTCCTGCAAACTCCACTCCCCTTTCTCTCCTCTTTTATTTCCTCTGGGAGGGGCCATTCATCGTCCACCTGTGGCCTTACTCCTAAATCAACCCCTGTTCTTTAGCTGTTTCCTTCGTCTGGCAGCTCTGTGCATGCACACACTGGGAATAGGCTCCAGCTGTTCTTCTGCCTCACTGATGTCTGATTCTGAAGGCAGCTGATAACTATCAGATGGCCTTGGCCCCCTCTCTGTCTCCAACACAGAGCCCTCGTCCAAGCCTTCCCCAGACTCCAGGACTGTCCCATGTTCCTCCCCAATCTTCTCACTGTCCGGATCTGCTGTCAATTCCACTGGCCGCTGGAGGGCCACAACACTGAGATATTGGAAGACTGCTGTTATGTCACCCTTAGTCCTTCTTCTCATTGGACTAGAAATACCCAATGAAAGCTGAATAGATCCTGTCCCTCTGAGCTTTAGAAATTAGGCACAATAGAAAGAGCTGAAAAGACATCAAGAATCTTAGTCCCTGCAACATTGCCACCAGGCCAATCATCATAACAATTCTTAATTAAGCACAACTATAAAGACTTACTCTTACTCATCCTCTGGAGTCCATTTAAGCTAAGATTTACTGCGGTTCATTTAAGGACTGTTCAAAGTTGCGATGACACTGAGAAAAGTGACTTATGTCCATTTCTCACACTTATGACCATTGCAGCATCCCCATAGCCACAGGAACAAAATTCAGATCCTTAGAAACGAACTCATATTTATGATGGATTGCAATGTCCCGAGATCATGGGATCCCTTCTCGTGACCTTCTGACAAGTTGATGGGGAAGCCAGGTTCACTTAACAACTGGGTTGTATGTAATGTAACATCTTAGAACAATTAGTTAGTTAGTCAGAACAAATAATCAGTGGAACAACTTGCCTCCAGAAGTTGTGAATGCTCCAACACTGGAAGTTTTGAAGAAGATGTTGGATAACCCTTTGTCTGAACTGGTGTAGGGTTTCCTGCCTAAGTAGGGGGTTGGACTAGAAGACCTCCAAGGTCCCTTCCAGCTCCTATTCCATTCCATTCCATTCTTTCCTGGTTCGATTCTTTCCTGGTTCGATTCTTTCCTGGTTCGATTCTATTCTATTCTATTCTTTCCTATTCTTTTCTATTCTTTCCTATTCTTTCCTATTCTATTCTTTCCTATTCTTTTCTATTCTTTCCTATTCTTTCCTATTCTATTCTTTCCTATTCTTTTCTATTCTTTCCTATTCTTTCCTATTCTATTCTTTCCTATTCTTTCCTATTCTATTCTTTCCTATTCTATTCTATTTTATTCTATTCTATTTGACTCCACTCAACTCCACTTGACTACACTACACTACACTACACTACACACTCTACACTACACTACACACTACACTACACACTACACTACACACTACACTACACACTACACTACACACTACACTACACACTACACTACACACTACACTACACACTACACTACACACTACACTACACACTACACTACACACTACACTACACACTACACTACACACTACACTACACACTACACTACACATTACATTACATTACACTACACTACACTCCATTCCATTCCATTCCATTCCATTATTTCTTTATTCTATTCTATTCTATTCTATTCTATTCTATTCTATTCTATTCTATTCTATTCTATTCTATTCTATTCTATTCTATTCTATTCTATTCTATTCTTATTACTATATTACTATTCCATTTCATTATTTCCTGATTCCATTCCATTCTATTCTATTCTATTCTATTCTATTCTATTCTATTCTATTCTATTCTATTCTATTCTATTCTATTCTATTCTATTCTATTCTATTCTATTCTTATCCCTATATCCCTATATCCCTATATCCCTATATCCCTATATCCCTATATCCCTATATCCCTATATCCCTATATCCCTATATCCCTATATCCCAATATCCCAATATCCCTATATTCCTATTCCATTCCATTCTACTCTACACTCTGCAGTGATTCAATTGTAAAATGGGGCAAAACTCCCATTTTATGTCTCACTGAACAACAAAATGTTGGGCTCAATTTTGGTCGTAAGTCGAAAACTACCTGCATATCATTATTTTTTTGTTATTGTTTCCCTTCCCGGCCCCTCCTTCCTCTCTTTATTTCTCCTTTTTCTTCCTTGTTTTTTTTTTTTTTTTTTTTGCTGGTAAGCAGAACAGTTGCACACCCGTGTAATGTTCTTCTGCACTGTAATTACTTCTTTAAAGAATGCATTATTTATGCAGCAGAGGCATTTAGGCAGTTCCAATAACAGTTTCTAGAAAAGCATTATTTTTGACAGTGAGGTTTTCTTTTATAAACCCGCTACAATTTTACATTTCAGATCCTGTGCTTAGTCAGCATCTAAATATAGCCAAGTGAACAATAGGCGTCCCCCTTTTTTATTTTTTTAACACTCAGCTAAAGTTAGACCCTGGTTAAGCAGATTGAAATAAATGTAAGATTATATTGCAGGAGGGACAAATTGTTCCCCATTTGATTTTTCCCCCCATTTTTTTTTCCTGAAGAAGTCCTTCTCCTCTTAAGATAAAAAGTTCCGAGGTTAGAATGGAAGAATCCAATTTCAGCTCAGGTTAACCGAGCAATTTAAGAAGGTCAAAGATGCAACTCGTTTTAGCTGAGGTTAGGAAACCCAGCACAAGCAAACTCAAAAAGGACAGTTAAGGAAACAAGAAATGGTCCATTGATGGTTGGGCACGTCCGTCTTGTCAAAACGTGCCTCGGAATTAGACAAAGCTGAATAAGGTTGGAGTCTGACTCTGAGATGGAAGATGAACGGCTGACAGAGAGTGTCTCTGTTGGCTGTGGAGGAAACTGGGGAGGGGCAAAGTCAGGCTGGGCAGAGCAAGGGAGAGGTAGAACAAGGGAGAGGAGGTTCAGATGGAGACCAAGGGCCATCCCCTTCCCATCCTAGGGAATGCAGGTAAGAACAAAGCAGAAAGCAATATGGGTTGTGTGGCTTACAATGGAGGAAAGGTCCCCTATTCCCTTCACAAGGCACACCTGGGGATGGAGTTTAAAGGAAAGGCAAATGGGAGGGGCAGTTGTCGGAAAACAAACACTGAGTTTAACTGCTTATCTGAGTTCCTGGCATCCTCCCAAGTGGTTTGATTTAGTGCCATGCTACTTCACTTCTGGAACTCCTTATCTTGCTTGCCCTGCTGGATTAATTACTTTATCTTGCCTTGTTGGATTTATAGATCCATTTTTGCAGAATATCAGCAAATAACCCGAGCCTGTAAAGATGAAGTGAGGAAAGCTAAGGCTCACAATGAAGGAAGGCTTGCCACAAAAGTAAAAATTAAGAAAAAATAGCTTCTTACAACATGTTAAAAACAAGAAAAAAGTTAAGGAAACAATTGGTCCATTGCTGGGAGAAAGTGGCAAGAAGGTGACAAGCAACAGGGAGAAAGCAGAACTATTTAACTCATGTTTTGCATCTATCTTTACACAAAGGGATAAAACACTCCAGCCTATCAAAAACAGCACCACAAAAATCAGATTAGGAACACAAGTTGAAATAGGGAAGAAAATGGTAAGTGAGCACCTGTCTACCCTAGATGAGTTCAAATCACCAGGACCAGATGGATTACACCCCAGGGTTCTGAAGGAACTGTCAGACGAGATCTGAGAACCACTGAACTATATCTTTCAGAGATCCTGAACTGCCAGAGGACTGGAAAAGAGCTGATGTGGTTCCCATCTTCAAAAAAGGGAAAAAAAATAGATCCAGGAAACCTCAATACCAGGAAAGATTCTGGAAAAGATAATCAAGCAAAGACTTAGCGAACACCTAGAAGCAAACAAAGTAATAGCCAAAAGCCAACATGGGTTTGTCAAAAACAGATCATGCCAGACTAATCTTATTGCATTCTTTGATATTGTGACAAAATCAGTGGAGCAGAGGAATGCCGTCGATATAATTTACTTGGACTTCAGTAAGACACTTGATAAATGAAAATTCACGTCCCTGCCCAGCACCCATTTGTCCATCACATGGTCCAATCAGGTAGCATCCAAAACTGGAGATGCCTACGAGTCACACCATCACAGCTGCAGGGCATGGTGTCCTTGACTCTCTGAGAAAGGAATGTTGTTTTGGCTCTATATCATCCATACTCTAGATAAACCCCGCCCTCCTGTTTTCCCACAGTAGAAAATGTGGCAGGCCTGAAGGCCCAAATGTAAAAGATGGCTTCCAGGACTGACGTAACCAAGTCAGACTGCAGAGACCCTAGACTAGAATAGGGACACAGATGAGGTTGATCGATGGGAGTAAGTTTCAAATGGGAAACACCTCTCAAGAAACAGGCAGAGTGAAAGAAAATAACTGCACTGCCATTTTAGATTAGAGAACAAGTGAGTTTCACCACCATTTTAGAAGTTGGCCATGCCCACCCAGTCACATGGCTGGCAAGCCACTCCCACCCAGTCACATGGCCGGCTAGCCACTCCCACCCAGTCACATGGCCAGCAAGTGACTCCCACCCAGTCACATGGCTGGCAAGCCACTCCCACCCAGTCACATGGCCGGCAAGCCACTCCCACCCAGTCACATGGCTGGCAAGCCACTCCCACCCAGTCACATGGCTGGCAAGCCACTCACACCCAGTCACATGGCCAGCAAGCCACTCCCACCCAGTCACATGGCCGGCTAGCCACTCCCACAAAGCAGGCCACACATACAGAAGAGGTTCTAAAAAAAATTGAAACCCACCATTGACTTGATGTAACCAAATTAAAATAAAAGATTCAGCTTTTTTTCTGATTGGTGGCCTCAAAATGCAAAGGGCAGTAAAGACAGATCCAAAGGTGGAAGAAATGGGGGTGAAATTGGCTTGGGCCAATTATTTTTTTTAAAAAATGAGTTTACTTGGGAATTGAAGCGTACATGAATTCTTATTCTTATTGTTTTGTTCTGGAATCTATGTGCAAAGAGAGCTGGCTCAGCCATTTTTATTTGCAACCCCAAAAATGTTTGTAGAAATGTTGACATTTAAGAAAAACAAATATGCAGAAGAGGAAAATAGCAGATTTTGTCCCGCATAGTGTGTTAGAGGGGGGGGGGGAATGACTTCTAAAATCTGTGCGCGATATGAAAAAAACAATATTTTTTAAAAAATTCACATACTTGCAAAAAATCTGCTGAAGTACAGTTCATTGTGTTCCTCTTTGCCTTTCCCCGCATTTGTAAACAAATGCAAATGTGGCAAACTGGATATTGAAAATACGAGCAACTCCCTGCAAAGATATTTATCATTGCTAACAAGTTCCCCAGTCCCAATTTGTAAAGTGTCTTAGAGGTCTAAAATAAATGTATATTGCAGGAGGTTTTGTCAGTCTAACGGGTCCAAATACAATTCACAAAATTAAGCGTCGCATCGTAGGCAGAACACTAGACAATGAATCGTCCGTGAATCGATGGGAAATATAGCATTCCCGTAAAGCTAAGGACATATTGCATGAGTATTAGATAGCTGGGATGCAACTGCATAGCATATTCTGCTCAAGGATGAAGAAACATCAAAAAAGATGTTGTTAGTTGTGAAGTCGTGCCCGACCCATCGCGACCCCATGGACAACGTTCCTCCAGGCCTTCCTGTCCTCTACCATCCTCTGGAGTCCATTTAAGCTCATGCTTACTGCTTCGGTGACTCCATCCAGCCACCTCATTCTGTGTCGTCCCCTTCTTCTTTTCCACTCAGTCTTTCCCACCATTAGGCTCTTCTCCAGTGAGTCCTTCCTTCTCATCAGATAACCAGTCTTTGAGTTTCCTCTTCAGGATCTGGCCTCCTAAGGAGCAGTCAGGGTTGATCTCCTCTAGGACTGACCGGTTTGATCTCCTTGCAGTCCAAGGGACTCAATGCAGGAGTCTTCTCCAACACCAGAGTTCAAAGGCCTCCATTCTTTGGTGATCAACCTTCCTTATGGTCCAAATTTCACAGCCATCCATTGCAACTGGGAAAACCAGAGCAAGCATCAAAAAGGATAAGCATTATTCGATAAAAGCCAGATGCAGGTGCCTACTCTGAAATGGACAGTAATTGGAATAAAAAGTGGCTATTTTTTTAAAAAAATAGTGTCATTAAAACCCTTTGAAGGTGCCCCTTAATGAGTAGCTGTACAGCAGTCACTACATTTTATGGCTATTGTGGTACCCTTTAACACCAAGGCATATTTTAGGTTTCAAAGGAACTGAAGCATTTAAAGGAAAATATTTCAAGTGTTCTCAGCCAGAAGCCCCTCTTACTATATCTATCTATCTATCATCTATCTATCTATCTATCTATCTATCTATCTATCTATCTATCTATCTATCTATCTATCTATCTATCTATCTATCTATCTATCTATCTATCTATCTATCTATCTGATTTTTTATATATACATATATACTAAATGACCAATATTGAATGTTAATCTATATGTATAAATCTCTCTCTCTCTCCCTCCCTCCCTCCTTCCCTCCCTCCCTCCCCCCCCCTCTCTCTCTCACACACACACATACACACACACACTGGATGAATTGATTCTGTGTTGAATGATCTGCTCTATTTGTTTAATTTGCTTTTTTGAAGAAAAAAAAGCCCACCCTTTTTCTACCTATCGCCAATGAGGTGAAATAACGATAACGAGAATTCATAATATGTAGGAGATGAGAATTCATCATACATAGGAGACAGCAAAGCCCAAGGGGAGATGAAAAAAAATTATTGCTGAGCTGAATGTGAAGGAAAAGATTGGATTCACATTAAAAGTGTGTACATTTGCTGTCACAAAAGTGTGGCTGCACATCATTAGTTAGTGACATGTGTTAATGTTTGTACGGGGTTGTTTTATGTCCGTAATTAATTTTTACATACGTTCTCATTGCATTATTAAAGGCATTAAATAAGCTAATAATTTACTTGGAGTAAAATATCAGCTGCAGAGTGAAAAGTAATTGCTCCAAAGCATACTCAAAACAAGCCCATCAAAGTCTAGTGTTCCTCAAGAGAAAACAACTTGTGTGGGATGGGATTGCTAAATAGATGGTTCCTTCTTTTATCTTTAGATAGAAAAGCAAAATGCCACTCAGGCCGCATCATGAAATCTCTAGAACCGTAAAGCCTACAAACTTGAAATTTGGCATGTATGTTCCTCTTGGCTTCTAGGATATCTCCAATAACGATCAGATCATTAGTATTTCTTATACAGTAATTAACATGCTCTGATGCTAAGGAGTTCTACTCCCCCTCCCCACCTGAAAAGAACTCTGTTCCAACTGCCAGTTGCTTCATATTCCATTACCTCAGTTCAAACTGGCAAACATTCCACTCCTTCACTGAGGAGTGGCCTGAGACTCCTTACAGTACTAAACGTCGGTACCTCACCAAAATGTCTACGCCTTCCACCTATGGAACTGCTTCTGGACTCAAGGCAACAGGAGCGATATTCCCTTATGTGTTTCAATCACCGACCATCACTGAGCCAACGGATTGAACCATTGTGAACCAGATTTCTCCTGCATTGCCCAATCACCTAGTTTCATCGCGAAGCATGGGATTCCAGCTAGTTCAGTATATATTGTTTTGGATAATGACAATTCAATTTCCCATCTCATCCCCATCTTATTTTCACAAATACATGTGATTAAAGTACACTACTAATGAATGACTTTTTTCTAAATTAAATTAGAAAATGAAATTAATGTAAATTTCTAATTTAATCTAATTTAATTTTCTAACAGAAAATTATCAGAGCAATGGACAATCTACTATATTTTTCAGAGTATAAGATGCACCAAGATTTTGAAGAGGTAAATTTTGTAAAAAATTCTCAAACAGTTCCTTCCCTTGGTTCTTGTGAGTTGCAAATTTGTGTCCGACCCATCACAACCCCATGGACAATGTTCCTCCAGGCCTTCCTGTCTTCTACCATCCTCTGGAGTCCATTTAAGCTCACGCCTACTGCTTCAGTGACTCCATCCAGCCATCTCATTCTCTGTCCTCCCCTTCTTCTTTTGCCCTCCATCATTCCCAGCATGAGGCTCTTCTCCAGAGAGTCCTTCCTTCTCATTAGGTGGCCAAAGTCTTTGGGTTTCCTCTTCAGGATCTGGCCTACTAAAGAGCAGTCAGACTGACCGGTTGGATGGCCTTGCAGTCCAAGGGACTCAATGCAGGAGTCTTCTCCAGCATCCTAGTTCAAAGGCCTCCATTCCTTGGCGCTTAGACTTTCTTATGCTCCAACTTTCACAGCCATCCATTGCAACTGGGAAAACCACAGCCTTGACTATACGCACTTTTGTTGGCAGGGTGATGTCTCTGCTTTTTAGTAGGCTGTCTAGATTTGCCATTCCTTCTCTTAGTTTAAAGTAATCACCATATACATTTAAAAAAAACCCCAGAGGTGGTATGGGACTCCCGGACTGGGAGCTTTATTACAAAGCAGCAGGACTAACATGGATCAGGGATTGGATAAATTTAAAAAATAAAAGAATACTAACATTAGAGGGCCACGATTTGCAAATGGGATGGCATTTTTTCCTATGGGAAGAGGGTCAAAAGAAACAAAAATACTTCCACAGACACTATATTAGAGATGCACTGATACAGGTCTGGAATAAAATTAGAGAAAAACATTACATGAAAATACCGACATGGCTTTCCACTGTGGAAGCGATGACATATCTCAATACCTGGCTACCTGTTGATCTCCGGGTGCGCTTCAAGGTGCTACTTGCCACCCATAAAGCCCTTCATGGTAGTGGATCTGGATACTTGAGAGACCGCCTCCTGCCAATTACCTCCTCGCGACCTATTCGATCACACAGATTAGGCCTCCTCCGAATCCCATCTGCCAGTCAGTGTCGACTGGCAACTACGCGGAGGAGAGCCTTCTTGGTAGTAGCTCCGACCCTTTGGAACGATCTCCCCGTGGAGATTCGTACCCTCACCACCCTCCAGACCTTCTGCACAGCCCTTAAAATCTGGCTATCCCGTCAGGCCTGGGGCTAAAGATTTAACCCACCCCCACCCGAATGGTATGAATGTTGTGTTCTTTTTAATTATGTATTGTTCTTATGTGTCATTGTTTGTATCCCCTTCCCCATGAGTTGCAAGCTGCCCTGAGTCCCCCCAGGGAAAAGGGCAGCCTATAAATAAACTTTCAAATTCAAATTCATATTCAAATACACTAGATCTATCGAAAATGGTTAGATAAAGTGAAATTTTAGACAGCCAAGGGAATTTGAAAACAAATCCAGAATTAAAGGAGCAAAATATAAATATAGATTGGTGGCCATATCTCCAACTACAATCGAGATACAAAAAAGACGTCAAAGAATATGGAATATACACAGTATTACAAATAGATAAAATTTTAATTGGCCCGGAAAATAAATTCATAATGAAAATTTACAAATATTACAAGTAACATTAGAAGAAGAAAAAGTTAAAGGTTGTAAGATAGTGTGGGCCAAAAACTTTGGTTACAACGTAGATCTAGTGGATTGGGAAAGAATTTGGAAACACAAATTATAAATTAACACGTTCAGCAGCACTTAAAGAAAATATATACAAAATGTTTTATCGTTGGCATTTATCACCAACAAGATTGGCTAAAATGTACCCAAACATGAAGCCGACCTGCTGGAAGTGTAAAATAGTACAAGGGACTTATTATCACATATGGTGGACCTGCCCGGAAACACAAAAATATTGGACAAAAATTTAGAAATGGGTGCAAGAAATTACAGGAGAACAGATAAAATACAAACCCGAAATCTTTCTGCTGGGAATAATCCAAGGGAAATATACAAAGAAAATTAAGTACATATTAACACATCTGCTAACTACAGCTATAATAGCATTTGCCCAATGCTGGAAACAAAATAATACCCCCTCAGACGAATTAGTGATTAAAAAAACTTTGGATTGTGCAGAGATGGACAAATTAACACTGAAATTAAAAGATAAAGAAGAGTCGGAATATTATGAAATTTGGAACAATTGGTACAAATGGCTGCAAAACAAGAATAAAATTAATTAAGCCAAAAAACAATATAAATATATATAGAACTTTGTATAAAGGTGTGTAAATATAGAAGCGAAATATTATATACATGTACAGGTATGATGACATAACAATGTTGATGTAATGACTGCAAGGTGTTGTAGAAGGGAAAAAAATAATAAAAAAATCTGCTAAAAAAACACTATCCTAAACTGAGAAGTCTAGAATTCTTACCTCCACATTCATCTTAGTTCTTCCTCTGTCCAAACTCACATGGAATGGGAGTCAATTCACCACACAATGCTTGGGAAGCCCTTTTAAAGCTTTTATTGGGTCCCCCCCCCCACTTCAAGACTTTCACTTTTCTCTTTTTAAAATCCTCTCTGTATTTTTGAAAAGTTTCCTCTACTCCCAGCAAAAGGCAAAAATGAATTTTCACCAGCTTGTATGCTGACTTACTCCAGCCTTAAAGTGTAGAGAAGGAACAGGAGGGCAATTTCATTTCAACTTCCTGCCTTATAGCTCCCCAGCTGAAGCCAAGTGGATTAAGAATTTTTAAAGTGATACTCCATAGGGCCCACCACACCTGTCTTCTAACCAAGTATGCAGGGAGGATTAACATACAGAAAATAAATGGGAAAAGATACGTTTGCATGGCAGCAAACTTCGGTGAACTGCAACAATAAAACAAGGACTTGCTTTCTAATAAACGTACAGATTGCAGTAACTCTGAGGTTATGTTTCTAGTGTTCGCTGTTCAGTCTCTTGCAGATGGTCACCATGGGACTCTCAATGTGTCACTAGCAACGTGCACAATGGGAATTAAATGGGACAACCTGACTAATACAGTATAATGTTGGAACAATGTGACTCCTTCCCCCTTTCTATATGCAACACACATATTGCAGTCCCATTCAAGATGGGGAAGAGAATGATACTAGCACTAGCACTTAGACTTATATACCACTTTAGAGTGCTTTGCAGCCCTCTCTAAGCAGTTTACAGAGTCAACATCTTGCCCCCAACAATCTAGGTCCCTTTACCCACCTTGGAAGGATGAAAGGCTGAGTCAACCGTGAGCCTGGTGAGATTTGAACTGCCAAATTGCAGGGAGCCGGCAGCCAACAGAAGTAGCCTGCAGTAGAGTAGATCAACTCACACAGATCAATTCGCTGCAGGAAAATTCAACGACTCAATTTATTTATTTAAAACAGTTCAAAATATATTTTTTTAAATTTCATTTTGCCCTTCTTTTGGTATTCTTTCTTGAATGGTTCTATCCCACTATTTCTTTGATATTAGTCATTCCTTGGCAAGTTGTCTCATGGTGAGTTGGTCATGGAGAATTGGCCATAGCAAGTTGGCCATGGAGAATTGGCCATGATGACTTGGCCATGGAGAGTTGCCCATAGAGAGTTGACCATGATGAGTTGGCCATAGCGAAGTTGGCCATAGCGAGTTAGCCATAGTGAGTTGGCCATGGAGAGTTGGCCATGGAGAGATTGGCCATAGCAAGTTGGCCATAGCAAGTTGGCCATGGAGAGTTGGCCATAATGACTTGGCCATAGCGAGTTGGCTATGGAGAGTTGACCATGATGAGTTGGCCATGGTGAGTTGGCCATAATGAGTTGTCCATCTGTGGCAGCATAACAATGCATTGTAGATTTTGCTATAAAAATAGACCTGTGAACAGGCATGTTAGAGAGGTCAAAAGGTCCAGAGGGCATCCATGACCATACAATCATTGTATAGTCAATCAATTTTGGGTCAATTGTGGTCATGAATTGTTTAGTTTACCATATTGTTTACCATATTTTCAGCTGCCTGCTACCACCAAATCAATCCACTGGGAAGCACAATACATTGATAATAGATTGTTCTGTGTGGAAATCCTTAGCAATGTCTCAACTTCTTTAAAAATTCTTTCTTATGTATGGATAGTGGTTTTATGGAGTTTGCAAGAATACAATTTATTATTTCTACCGTGCTCTTGGGTAAGCGCATAACATGTTATGGAATATATTAATGATACTATATAATGTAATCAATACAGAGTAGTTTAGCAATGCAGTCCAATGCTCATTGGGATTTACAGCCAAGAAAATGTATATACAGTTGTAGCTTTGGTGTGCAACTTAAAAAGAAAATAAGGAGGTAAAATGCAGCGTTTTTTAAATTCTTGTGTACTTAATTCTTTTGCTTTATTTTGGGCTACATTGTTGATTTGTTTTGCTCTTGTTTGATTTTTGAAGTCTTGGCTGCATTCT
Source organism: Thamnophis sirtalis (assembly GCF_051295495.1). Taxonomy (NCBI): domain Eukaryota; kingdom Metazoa; phylum Chordata; class Lepidosauria; order Squamata; family Natricidae; genus Thamnophis; species Thamnophis sirtalis. The sequence goes on along the minus strand of NW_028261390.1, from coordinate 67,994,403 downwards.
AAACTTCATTGTCTTTGTACTTAAAAAAAAACCATATAAAAGAAATTACCATTAGGCCTGAATTCCAGCTACTTACAATGTGCTGTAAGCAAATCTACCCTAAGTTGTAGTTTTATTTAGAATCAATTAAGTGGTTTCCCCCCACCCAAATTAGGTAAATGTTGGGTTAATTTTGATCCAATTACAAACCACAATCAAACACAGAATGAACATCTGTTTCGGGTTCCTTTTCTCTTAGCTGCGTTCAGTCAAGATACCACCATCTGTCTTATTTTAAGTCCTCTTCGCTAATTCATTCTTTACTCATAGTAGAGAAAATATGGGCACACATTTACACATCGGCTATTCTTCTTCTTCATAAGGCTGTTCAAAGCCTTTAACAAAAAGGGACATTTTTTTTCTTGAAAACTTGGAATGTCCTTAATTTTTCATTGTCTTCCCAAACTATAACGTAGGCAATTGTGTGTTCTGTGTTGAAGGAGGTTTTTATCTTATTATTTCAACATCAAGAGAAGAGAAAGAGACGTGACTCATTCCGACACGTGACTCGTTCTTAATAATAAGCCCTGTTTTGCATGCATATTCAGGGTTTAATTTGTGCTAAATTGCTATGTGTTCTTAATCTCTGACCTCTTGTCCCATCCGTGCTAATGAAAATAACAACCAAGATCTGAGTATTCGGAAGTTCTGTTCTAAATCTCTTATCCAACAATCACATATTATTTTACCAGGCGTTACAGAGATAGTAGGGCACTGATGGAGAACCTACGGCACGCCTGCCACAGGTGGCATGAAGAGCCATTTGTCAGGGCACATAAGGAGCTGCCCTGTCAACTGGTTAGAGCGCATGCGCGCACTGGCCAGCTGAGTTCACCCTTTTTTAAAGCCATTTTTCGCCCTCCCCAGGCTCCAGAGGCTTTATAGGAGCCTGGGGAGGGCGAAAAAAGCCTCCCTGCCCCCCCCGGAGGCCCTCTGGAGGCTTCATGAGCTTCCCTGAAGCTTCCGGAGTGCAAAAAAATGGCCCTTCATGCAAACTGGAAATTTGGGAATGGACTTCTGGTTTGCTCGGAGAGTCATTTTGACTTGAAGGTCTCTGAAGCCTCCGGAGGGTGTCGGGGGGGGGGAGTGGAGGTTGTTTTCACTCACCCCAGACTCCTATAAAACCTCTGGAGCTTGGGGAGGATGAAAAAAGCATGCAAAAAATGGGGGGGAGTGCCTGTAGTGGGCGCATGCACACTGTGGGGGGGGTCGCACATTGCATTATGGGTGCAGCACGCCCACACACAATCTCCCTGCGCTCCCCCCACTTATGGCAAGCGAGCCAAAAAAGGTTCGCCATCACAGTACTAGGGAATGGTTTGGATAAATTTAAGAGTAGAAATAACCAGAAAACAGGGCATGTATTCAATAATTAATATCTATTATCTATAGATAGAGGTGGGTGGGTAGGTAGGTAGGTAGGTAGGTAGGTAGGTAGATAGGTAGGTAGGCAGACAGGCAGAGATAGAGAGATAGAGAGATAGAGAGATAGAGAGATAGAGAGATAGAGAGATAGAGAGATAGAGAGATAGAGAGATAGAGAGATAGAGAGATAGAGAGATAGAGAGATAGAGAGATAGAGAGATAGAGAGATAGAGAGATAGAGAGATAGAGAGATAGAGATAGAGAGAGATAGAGAGATAGAGATAGAGAGAGATAGAGAGATAGAGAGATAGAGAGATAGAGAGATAGAGAGATAGAGAGATAGAGAGATAGAGAGATAGAGAGATAGAGAGATAGAGAGATAGAGAGATAGAGAGATAGAGAGATAGAGAGATAGAGAGATAGAGAGATAGAGAGATAGAGAGATAGAGATAGAGAGAGAGAGGGAGAGGGAGGGAGGGAGATGTCTGTCTTGACGGTATGCACAGGTTGCTACCTGTATTTTTGGGTGGCCAATTAGAAAGGTTACTGGATGAGACATCAGGAAGGAAGGAAAGAAGTAAGTAAGTAAGGAAGGAAGGAAGGAAGGAAGGAAGGAAAGAGGGAGTGAGGGAAGGAACTGGAGAGAGGGAGGAAAGGAAGGAAGGAAGGAAGGAGGGAGGGAGGGAGGGAGGGAGGAAGTAGGCAGGCAGGCAGGGAGGGAAGGATGGAGGAAGGGAGGGAGGATGGAAGGAAGGAAGAATGGAAGGAAGGAAGGAAGGAAAGGGAGGGAGGGAAAGTGGGAAGGAACTGGAGGGAGGGAGAGAAAGCAAGAAATGGAGGGAGGGGGAAGGTGGGAGGGACGGAGGAAAGGAAGGAAGTGGAGGGGGAGGGAAGGAAGGAAGGAAGTAGAAAAGGAGGGAAGAAAGGAAGGAAGGAGGGAGGGAGAAACTTTTAAAATGTATATATGACATTGCACTGCAAATATTATGATTTACCTATGTCATATCCGATATACCTTACATCTGATATTGAGACATTAGTTTTAAAAAAGAAACAGAAAAGGCCCCTCATTTTCTTGTTGCCTTGATTTGTACCATGATGATGGAGGGAGGATAGAAAGTTGGAGGCTGACTCTGTAAACCGCTTAGAGAGGGCTGAAAGCCCTATGAAGCGGTATATAAGTTCTAACTGCTATTGCTATAAAATGAAAATGGAAATAAAAATATTCATACACAAAGCCCAATTGGGATTATTATTCGGGGAGTTCTTATTTTCAGGGAAACAGGGTAGAAGACGTATCTCACACCAGCCATCTCTTATATTATTAATCCTGAGCGCTTGTTGGAAACATTCTCCTTCTTTAGAAAAAAAGTAAATAAATGGTGAAATGCCTCATCCACCATCCACTGCGATTTCACCATCAACAGCTCAGAGAAATGTAATAGACTGCAGGGGTTCTGATGTATTTCCACTGATTTCTGCTGCAGTGCCTTATTTTTGGAGGACACTCTGAGATTAAAAAAATAATCAGGGCAGCCCTAACTTTTATTTATACCATTGCAAGCTTTCAGTGGCAGACGGCTGTTAAACATTGGATAGAGGGGAAAAAAACAATCAAAAAGCCTGCTGTCATTTGGACCATGCTGTGCGAAAGTTGAAGGTCAAGTAGGGTATATTAAGCTAATATCCAGGTACAAGTAATAGAAGGGAGGGTGTTTTTTTCTGTCACCAACGAAAAAAAATTGGGGAAAAAAGAAAAGAAAAAAGCTAAACAACTGTAGACCTTCTTCTATACAAAATAGAAATTCACAACTTCAGGACACGAAGGTTCTCCATTCACAAAACTTAAAGGGACTTTACCTTCAACCAAAGCATTCATTCTATGATAAATTGCAAAAGTTTGACCTCTGCATTTTTCAACGTTATCCTGAATTTTTGCTAGGTATAAGACTGCAGAAATATCAAGAACAGCTAAAGATATCTTCCAACAGGGGAGACCTGAAAGTTGAAGTCATTTTCTGCCAATACTCTTAATATTGCATGATGACAAAAAATGTAATTATTCATCCTTATTATTCTCTCTGTAACATCTGTGGATGGAATAGTCTTCAGAGACTCTGGATAGTCCTACAAGGGCAGATGTTGCTTAGGACAACCAGGAAGACTTGATTCTTCACCAAGGTCTTTGGTGAGTTGGAGGGAGATCTCTTCTTTTGCCTCCATCCAGTCTGCTGTCCTTGTCAGCTTTTATCCTCCCCGCTTTGTCATTTGTTTTACTGTAATTTCCTTGTTTTGATAGATGGGAGACACCAGAGGGTAGAGTACAAGATGGTTGATTGGATGGATGGATGCATGGATGGATGGATGGATGGATGGATGGATGGATGGATGGATGGTTGGTTGGTTGATTGGATGGGTGGATGGGTGGATGGGTGGATGGGTGGATGGGTGGCTGGCTGGCTGGCTGGCTGGCTGGCTGGCTGGCTGGCTGGAATGGATGGATGGATGGATGGATGGATGGATGGATGGACAGACAGATGGATGGACAGACAGGCAGGCAGGCAGATCGACAAACAGATAATTGATGGGTGGATGGATGGATGGATGGATGGATGGACCGATGGATGGATGAGTGGACAGGCAGGCAGGCAGGCAGGCACGCAGGCAGACAGACAGACAGATAATCAATGGATGGATGGATGGATGGATGGATGGATAGATAGATAGATAGATAGATAGATAGATAGAATAGATACATGAAGGGATGGAAGGATGGGTGGGTGGGTGGGTGGGTAAATGGATGGATGGATGGATGACAATTTTACAGTCTTTCCTGAGGTTCAATGAGCATCAAATAGCAAGGAAAGATATCTTAGAGAATTGTATTTGAATTTCTGAGCCTCTTCTCTTCTCTTTCATTATTTATAAACGGTTGCAATTTATATTATGCTCCAGAAAAGCTGGGTGTATCTTAATGATTTATTATGTGACTAAGTACCAAACAAGAAAAGTAATGCTAAAAAATGTTTTTTATGCTTCTACTATTATTAGCACCGTTAAGAGGAGGAGTGAAGACATACACCCACAGCTTGGAAATTAATAGTGTTAATTTTTAACATCAAAGCAATGTGATACTTTAAATATAAATTAATCTAGGAAACAAAGAGACTATTGGCTCTTAGTGTTACACATTTAATCCTCTGGTTGGGATCAACTCTTAAAGTGACTTTCTTTTAACAGTACAAAGTCCTTCAAAGGGGTTTTCATTCTGAGTTACGTCCCTGTTCATATCTGAAGTTGTTTGAAGTGACTTGGATAATACATTTTATTCATTGGGACCAAAACATGACATGCTCTTAATTGCTTTCTATCCATGTCATTTTACTTAGCACCTGTCTCTTGAAATTCATCTAATTAGAGGACTATTTTAATCAAAAGTAAACTTTGCCCTAAATCTTGTTTTCCTTCCGGCCCACTCATGATGCTAGGGAAATTCTACACAGTTCAATTTCACTCAAGATGATATTATTGGTGACTTTCAGGAGGGAGGGAGGGAGGAAGGAAGGAAAGAAGGAAAGAAGGAAGGAAGGAAGGAAGGAAGGAAGGAAGGAAGGAAGGAAGGAAGGAAGGAAGGAAAGGGAAAGAAGAAATGGGAGGGAGGGAAGAAAGGAAGGGAGATGAAAATAAATGGGAGAGAGATAGGGAAGGAAGGAGAAAGAAGAAAAGGAAGGGGATGAAAGAAGGAAGGAAAGAAAGGAACGAAGGAATTAATTATTCCTTCCTTCTATGATGGTGCAGCGGTTAGAATGCAGTATTGCAGGCAAACTCTGCCCACAGCCTGGAGTTCAATCCTGACCAACTCAAGGTTGACTCAGCCTTCCATCCTTCCAAGGTTGGTAAAATGAGGACTGATTGGTAGTATGCTGACAGTGTAAACTGCTTAAGGTAAGAGTTCCCCTCATAAATATGTGCTTGTCATTCCTGACTCTAGGGGGCAGTGCTCATCTCCGTTTCAAAGCCAAAGAGCCAGGGCTGTCTGAAGACGTCTCCGTGGTCATGTGGCCGGCATGACTAAATGCTGAAGGCGCACAGAATGCTTTTACCTTACCCACAAAAGTGGTCCCTATTTTTCTACTTGCATTTTTACATGCTGTCAAACTGCTAGGTAAGGGGAGCTCACTCTGTTATGTGGCACTAGGGGATTTGAACCACTGAACTGGCCGACTTTTCTGATCAACAAGCTCAGTGTCTTAGCCATTGAGCCACCACATCCCTTACCACTTAGCTGGGTCCTAATATGACTTGGGGTGGTCATGAAAAGTACTTATTTCAGAATAACAGACACCATTTTCTAGGGCCCAGGAAGGTTTCTTCATAGTCCTAGAAACAGACTTTGCACCTTTAATGTCTTCCAAACAGTTCCTCTATTCCTGGCTCTTCTTGAAATAGCTCTTCCAGACTGAATACAAGACATTGTATTATTCACATGCCTGAATGTGCGCACACAGACACACACACATAAACACACACACAGAGAGAGAGAGAGAGAGAGAGAGAGAGAGAGAGAGAGAGAGAGGAGAGAGAGAGAGAGAGAGAGAGAGAGAGAGAGAGAGAGAGAGAGAGACTAATGTTTCAATATCAGATGTAAGGTACATTGGATATGACATAGGTAAATCATAATATTTGCAGTGCAATGTCATATATACATTTTAATAGTTTCTCCCTCCTTCCTTCCTTCCTTTCTTCACTCCTTTTCCACTTCCTTCACTCACTCCGTTATGCGGCGCTAGGAATTCAAACCACTGAACTGCTGTGTGACCCGACAAAAGCACGCCGACAAAACCGCGTCGCTAAAACCATGATGTCATCAATGCGCCGACAACAGCGCGGAGACAGAAGGGCGCTTTACAATAGCGCATCGACAGAAAGCCGATTTAACTTAAGGTAAGGGTTAGGGTTAGGGTTAGGGTTAGGGTTAGGGTTAGGTTTAGGGTTAGGGTTAGGGTTAGGGTTAGGGTTAGGGTTAGGGTTAGGGTTAGGGTTGTTAGGGTTAGGTTTAGGGTTAGGTTTAGGGTTAGGTTTAGGGTTAGGGTTAGGTTTAGGTTTAGGGTTAGGGTTAGGGTTAGGTTAGGGTTAGGGTTACATTTAGGGTTAGGTTTAGGTATACTTTTACAGCACGCTTCTGTCGCTGCGCTGTTGTCGGCGCAATTCAGCGCTCATTCGTTGGAGCACTTTAGAACGCACGGTTTTGTCACCGCGGTTTAGTCGGGCGCGGTTTTGTCGTTCGCCCTTTTGTCAGTGAACCAACTGCTGACCTTTCTGATCGACAAACTAAGTGTCTTAGCCCCTGAGCCACCGTGTCCCTCTAAGTAAACTGCTTAGAGAGGTCTATAAAGCACTGTGAAGTGTTGTATAAATCTAAATGTTATTGCTTCTAATCATGTTTTTTTCAAAATTCCAACTGAGCTATCAATACGCAAGTTAGATGTTTCCCAAATAAGTAATTTAGGGTGCCACTTGGTTCATACATATTTTTTTTTTCCCAGGCTTTCTATTATTTCAAGATTATTTTCTTTTCCAGCACGTTGGGAGAATTCGTGTTTAAGATTTTACAATGCATACAACAGGCATAAAGCTTGTCCACAAATCCCAACTTTTCTCTAATAATTGATTGAATGGAATTGAGGCTCACTTAACAAGCTCCTTTGGGCTTTTCTGAAGACTGTCGGATGTAGGGGAGAAAAAAATAACAATTCATTGTACTGTAAAATACATTCGTACATCGTCCAGAAGCCTCTTCATCACGTGGCAGATGGCGAGACATAAATCTTTGATGCTCTTTTACATCCAATGCAAATTAGTCACTGAACTAAAATAAGAAGACATGATTAATCACCTTTGGGTCTACCTGGCGGAATTAGGAGTCGTTGGATCTAATGCTACTTACCGACAAATACTCTACAATAATTCTAGCGTACAATTCATCACCTCGGATAGCCCTAATGTAATCCTTGCAAACGCAAGAGAGGCAACGGCCCATCTCCAAGGCATTCTGTGATTATCCGAGACAGATAAGAGCTGGGAGAATAGCGCCAATATGCATATGCCGAAATCGGATGCTAATTTTATTCATGATTTATGAGGCCTTCTGAATTATGTGTGCTGGGTGTCTTCCCCTCCCCCACTCTTTTTTTTTAAAAAAAAATTCTAATTCTGGACAATGATTTTTATCTGAACGAAGATGGCTGTTCGTCTAGCCGTTCTTCTGCGGGGTTGGAATATTTTTAGCGCATTTCTCTTCCGCCCGTTTTGATACGCCGACGTTTTATGGAGCGATGTTTTTAATTGAATTTCTGGTTCCTCATTCATAATATATAATCTTTTACAGCATTTTATGGGCACAGATTTGCACAGTAATTTACAGGAAGCTGTCATAAACTACTCTGCTGTGAAATAAAGTGGACATATACACATGCTTCTTGAATGTCATGATAGATAGATAGATAGATAGATAGATAGATAGATAGATAGATAGATAGACAGACAGACAGACAGACAGACAGACAGACAGATAATAGAGACATATAGTTCTCTCTCTCTCTCTTTGTTTGTTTGTCTGTCTGTCTGTCTGTCTGTCTGTCTGTCTGTCTGTCTGTCTGTCTATCTATCTATCTATCTATCTATCTATCTATCTATCTATCTATCTATCTATCTATCTATCATCTACCTATCTTTCATTGTCTGTCTGTCTCTGTCTATCTATATCTATCTATCTATCTATCTATCTATCTATCTATCTATCTATCTATCTATCTATCTATCTACCTTCGTTGTCTGTCTGTCTATCTATCTATCTATCTATCATCATCTATCTATCTTTCGTTGTCTGTCTGTCTCTGTCTATCTATCTATCTATCTATCTATCTATCTATCTATCTATCTATCATCATCTATCTATCTTTCGTTGTCTGTCTGTCTCTGTCTGTCTGTCTGTCTATCTATCTATATCTATCTATCTATCTATCTATCTATCTATCTATCTATCTATCTATCTATCTACCTTTCGTTGTCTGTCTGTCTGTCTGTCTCTCTATCTATTTATCTATCTATCTATCTATCTATCTATCTATCTATCTATCTATCTATCTATCTATCTATCTATCATTGTCTGTCTCTGCTGCCTGCCTGCCTGCCTGCGTCTGTCTGTCTGTCTGTCTGTCTGTCTGTCTATCTATCTATCTTCTATCTATCTATCTATCATCTATTATCTATCTATCTATCTATCTATCTATCTATCATATCTATCCATCCATCCATCTTGGCCCGCCGGTTGTGGCAGCAGAGTCGGACAGTGAAGAAGTTGGGGAGGAACATGAGCCAGTCCTGGAGGCTGTGGAAAGCTGAGACAAGGGCTCTGCGCTGGAGGCAGAGAAGGAGCTAGACAGCAGTGAGGCAGAGGAATAGCTGGAGCCTGTTCCCAGTGTGCACATATGCAGAGCTGCCAGAAGACAAGGATAACGAAGAAAGCAGGGTCAACTAGAGAGGAAAACCACACCTTGGAGGTGATTGGCCCCTCCCATAGGAAACAAAAGAGGAGTAAACGAGGAGGGGGCTTTTGCAGGAAACAATTTGTTCCTTCGGTGGTTTCAAGAGTGGAAAGTTCTGTTTGTGACTATAAGAGACTCTACGTTGCCTTGCCTGCATTTGGAAACTAGTTATCTGGCAGCTCTCCGAGTAAGATAAGGTTCGTGTTGATAAATATTCCTTTGAAAGACTGCTTGCCAAGCCTTGCTGACTGTGAATGAAAGGAATTAAGATTTCAACCCCACCCAAATTGTGTGACTGTTGCTCAGAGATATGTTGTATTGTTTCCATATTGGAATACTGTTTGTCTTTCCCCCCTCCCTTTTTGAATTGTGAGCCACCCTGAGTCCCCCCAGGGAAAAGAGCGGCATACAAATAAAGGAAATTCAAATTCAAATTCATGTAAATAAAAGAGGTTTTGCTGGGAACAAGATTTTGCTTCATGCTTTTTAAGGAAGCCTAGGTCAGAACAACACACACACAGATGTACACATGCACAAACACACACATGCATGCACGCACACTGTATATCCCATTTTGGGGCTTGCAAAATATACAAGGCTTTCTAGAGGAATCATTCATGGATAATCATCAGAACAGCTAAAGGACAGCCAATATAGAGTATTGCAAATGCAAACCCATAACAATGAATGTTGAGGGTGGAAAATAACGTTATAATATTTAAAAAAAAAATAGTTGAGCAATAGATTCTATTATCCAGAAAGATTGCGGACTTCCATGTCCATGGATTCATTTAAGCATAGGCTTCAACAAATGGGCCTTTAGTAAGGATACTTTAATTTGTACAGCTGCACTAATGGAAAATAATCAAGGAGAGAAGCAGACTAGAACTAAGGAGAAATTTCCTGACAGTGAGAACAATTAATCAGTGGAACAACTTGCCTCCAGAAGTTCTGAATGCTCCAACAATGGAAGTTTTTAAGAAGATGTTGGATAGCCATTTGTCTGAAACGGTGTAGGGTTTCCTGCCTGACTTCCAAGGTCCCTTCCAACTCTATTATTCTATTCTATTCTATTCTATTCTATTCTATTTCTATTCTATTCTATTCTATTCTATTCTATTCTATTCTATTCTATTCTATTCTATTCTATTCTATTCTATTCTATTCTATTCTATTCTATTCTATTCTATTCTATCCATCCCATCCCATCCCATCCCATCCCATCACCATCCCATTCTATTCTTCATTCCATTAGTCTATTGATGAAGAATTTTATGGGGAAGTGAATTTGCTTTGTATGTAGAAAATAGAAACAATTTTCAAAAAAATTGGACCCTTGAGGGAACTTAAAAAATAATAATTAAAGGAGGAGAATACGTAAACCTGATTAATGGCGACAGAATGATGCAAAATACCCTGTTTCCCTGAAAATAAGATCTCCCCAGATAATAAAACCAATTGGGCTTTTGAGTGCCTGTGCTTAATTAAGCCCTCCCCCCAAAAATTGCAACACAGCAGCAGCCATGAGGTGACCATGGTCGCCGCCTCCTACACCTCAAAAATAATAAGACCCCCCAAAAATAAGGCCAAGCACTTATTTCAGAGGTCAAAAGAAAATAAGACCCTGTCTTATTTTTGGGGAAACACGGTATTATAACACTGGAAACAATGAAGGATGCTTTTAAAAAATGGAACCAGAAGTTAATATCAACAATGTGAATAGCAATGTTTGCTTCTATGAGTCGTTATGTCCAAAAATTATTTTGGAAGAAAGAGCAAAACAAACATACATACATACATACATACATACATACATACATACATACATACAGACAGACAGACAGACAGACAGACAGACAGACAGACAGACAACAAACATTTTTCAGGAGGCAACTAGATTTTTTTTTCTTTTTTTCTTTTGAAGACATTTCATTTCTCATCCAAGAAGCTTTTTCAGCTTTAACAAGATGGTGGGGAATGGAAGGATTTATATTCCTTGCAGATAGCTGGTCATTTGCATCCTTTTAGAGGGTCATTGGGGCCACTTTGAAGTTTGTTTGCATCCTCAGAGTCACCTGAGTGGTGACTCAAATGGTTCCTGTAGTCTGCAATTTTTCCTCTGGAAATATATATGTTTGTGTGTAGATAGATAGATGATAGATGGATGGATGGAGAGTTGTAAACAGAGAGATATAGGTAGATAGGTAGGTAGGTAGGTAGGCAGGCAGGCAGGCAGGCAGATGATAGATAGATAGATAGATAGATAGATAGATAGATAGATAGATAGATAGATAGATAGATAGAGTAGATAGGTAGGTAGGTAGGTAGGGAGAGAGAGAGAGAGAGAGAGAAAGAGAGAGAGGGGGGGAGAGGGAGAGAGAGAGAGAAAGAGATAGGATATTGATTTATAAATAACAGGCTACAAGAATGACATGGAAAAATATTTCATTGGACATCTGAAAAAAACTGCCCGATACTTTAAAAAATCAACGGGGAATTACAAATGATAAACTTATACAATGCCCTGAAGAATTATTTTGTCTAAATTTATTAAAGAGATTTGTTAAAGTTTGTATGAATCCTGTGAGAAGGGGTGAACAATAGAAATGAAATAAGTTTTATATGTTTCTGTTAAACATTGTATTCTTTCTTTTCTTTCCCCCTTTCTTTCTATTATTTCTATTATTATTTACACTTTTTATTTTCCCTTCTGCTCTTCTTTCTTTTAGTTTGTATACATTTTGACAATTGTAGTTATAATCTTTAATAAAATTGTTAAAAAGAACCTCCTAAGAAACTTTGAAATGTATTTTGAAACTCTGATTTAATAGCCCGTTAATTTCCTTCCTCGCGTTATTTTAACTAGCTAGCTCTGCTCTGTTTTCCTTTCATTGTTTCGATCCAAAGACCGATATGCCTGATCTATTTGTCTATGTATTTTCCTTAAAAAATACTAATAGTGCCACTGTACAATTTTAAGAAACATAAATATTGCTTTTTTAAAAGAAAAAAAACCCCTGGATTCTTTGTCTTCTCTTTTTTGTTAAGAGTATAAATTATAAAAGCTATTTTAAGAATACTAGCATGTTTGCTGAATCAGACCCACCTCTACAGAATAATTCATTTGGTTTTCAATCGTGGTAAGGGATGTTGAACGGAAGACACCTGCAAAAGATATAGCTGTCATAGAGATGTTATCCTTCGCATTCAACATCCAGAGGTACCTGGTCTCTAATCTAATATGGAAGCTGTTTTGCTAGCTTTATCGGGAAAACATGTTTAAATGGTTTCCAAACCTATTTAATCTTGCAGCTGTTACCACGGTCGTGGTGACAAATGTCTCTAACACACAAAAGAACAGCCTTGTTCGTGCAGCTCCTGAATCTAAAGCTGGATTCTTAAATACATTCTGAATACAATTTTGTTTCTAGTTCTTTGAATGCTTCTGTTTTCAGGACAATTATGATGAGGTGCAGGAAAAAAAGAAGGAAGGGGTCGAATGAAATAATCTAATGTTTTTGATTTGGGTCCCTGTTCTGACCCCCCCCTCCATCCGGTGAGTAACACCGACACAAGCTTACTGTTAGCCACACTTTATTCACAGTAATTACTCACAGACAAGACGTTGGCAGCAACCCAGACTCCCACAGATAAGAGATACATTACACACAAGAGCTTCTACAGCTTGGTATAAACGGTTGTGTCCTGCAAAAGGTCTCCTCCCAAAGTCTCTTCTTATATACTCTCTTGGGAGGAGCCAAACTACAACCACCTGGGCTTGCTTATCTCTTATGAGTCTGTCTCCGTAATTGCTGCCTTCATTTCTCCATCCTTCTCTGTCTGGCGTCAGGGACAAACTCCCTTTGCTCTTCACCACTGCTCCAGTGCCTGACGTCAGGGACAAACTCTCTTTGATCTTCACCGCTGCTCCATGCCTCAGGCACCTCCTGGTGGCCAACCAGCCTCTTTGAGTTGGCCACGCCCATCCAGTCACATGACCGCTGGTCCACGCCTACTCAGCTGGTCATTAGTGCAGAGAACCAGTTGTTAAATTATTTGAATCCCACCACTGTTGAGGGGCTACGCAAAGAGGAAGGGGCTCGACCTAATTTCCAAAGCACCAAAAGGCAAGAGGAGAAGCAATGGATGGAAGCTAATCAAGGAGAGAAGCAACCTCGAAATAAGGAGACATTTCCTAACAGTGAACACAATCAACCAGTGGGATAGCTTGCCTTGAGAAGTTGTGGGAACTTCATCACTTGGGTCTTTTAAAAAAAGAGACTAAACAGCCACTTAGTGGATGCAGTGGCTCAGTTGGTTAAGACGCTGAGCTTGTCGATCAGAAAGGTTGGCATTTTGGTGGTTCGAATCCCTAGTGCCACGTAACGGAGTGAGCTCCCATTACTTGTCCCCATTTCTGCCAAACTAGCAGTTTGAAATACCTAAAAATACAAGTAGAAAAAAGAGAGACCACCTTTGGTGGGAAGGTAGCAGCGTTCTATGCACCTTCGGCCTTTAGTCATGCCAGTCCCATGACCACGGAGACGTCTTCGGCCAGCGCTGGCTCTTCGGCTTTGAAACAGAGATGCGCTGTGCCCCCTAGAGTCAGGAATGAGTAGCACATATATGTGAGGAAAATCTTTACTTTTAGACAGCCCCTTGCCTGAAATGGTATAGGGTCTACTGCTCAAGCGCAGGGGGTTAGACTAGAAGACGTTATTAATTTTCTACTTTTTCTTTAAGTATATTTTGAACTGTTTTTGTTAAAGACTTATACCTTGTATTGGTTCTGGGAAGTCAGAGGGGGGGAAGGCTGGGGGGGTTGGTGGGGAGGGTGGGAGGGAGTGGAGTTTACTAAGTTGGAGGAGGGGGTGTTGGATTTTAAGGTATGATGATTGTACATGTATACTGCTATTTTTTCTTTTTTATGTATATTGAAATGGAATTATAAATACCATCAACACAAAAGGGAGTTTGCTCAGAAGCTGAAAATACACCAAGTGAATTAGAGGAAGAGTGGGAAGCAGAGGAGAGAAGAAAGATAGGAAGAGAGGGACAGGAGAGAGGGTGAGGGGGGAATATAAGGTGTATAAGGAGGAGTGGTAAGGGGAGAGAGGAGAAGGAGAAAGGAAGAGGAAGTAGAGTAGAAAATGATGGAGGGAAGACAGGATGTAGAAAGGGGGAGGAGAGAGGGGGAAGAAAGTGTCGGATAAGGTATAAATATGGTGTATGGAGAGCAGAAGAGCCAATAACTGGGGTTTTTTTCCCCTTTGGTAGATGATGGTAAGATGAATTGATGTAATTACTTAATAATACAACATGATATTGACTATGTAAGAGTATACATGTGATTATATGCTATGAAAATGGAAAATAATTTTTTTTTCTATGGAAATGGAGATGCGCTGCGCCCCCTAGAGTCAGGAATGAGTTGCACATATATGCGAGGAAAATCTTTACTTTTAGACAGCCCCTTGCCTGAAATGGTATAGGGTCTACTGCTCAAGCGCAGGGGGTTAGACTAGAAGACCTCCAAGGTCCATTCCAAGTCTATCATTCTGTTAAGCAATTGACAAGAAAAGCAGGCCCTTTTTTTTTGCAATCTGGTGAACTTTACTTTCAAAGTAGAGCATGAAGTCCACTTGACAACTATGCCATTTGCATTCATCACATCAAACTGTTGGATGTTAAAGGGTAGATGAGCATTAATCCACCTGTGAAGTAGCTCTGAACTGAGGTTGTGTGTATGTGTGTTTGTGTGTGTCTGTGTGTGTAATCCCCCCTTTCTTTCCATGCTCTATTTTTCCTTCTGGCTGCAGCCATCAGAAATAAACACAGTGAAATAAAAACAGCCATTCTTTTTCGATTTGGACAGCCACGAGACCACTGCGAGCATTTCATAAGTTTCTGAATAGCACCACGGGCGTACGGTACCATATGCCACAGCACCGCAGCCTTTCCGCTGAGCCATAGGGCATACAATTTTTTTTTCCAAATGTTAAAGCCGTCTGCATTGATGGCTTTCCAATCCAAAATTAAGCAAGAGGTGGCAAAATATTTTGGCATCCACCTCCGAAAGCTCTTTACATGGTATCATTAATTTTAATGCTATTTACTTCCCGATAGGGCATGGGGGAAAATTGGGGAGAAATCAATCCAACTGAACTTTAAATCAATTTGTGTTCATTTAATGAGAAGGTCATGGAACAATGGACTTGTCCTTTCAGGGATTTCTATGATCAATTCAAATATAGCAGCAGAGTTCATAATCCTGGCTTCCCACTCACCCAACCCAATCCCTCACCCTGCTTATATTTGATCTCTGAAGGAAACATTGTAAAGGTACATTCATCTAAATTCAATTAACACTTATAACCCAACCCTAAGTAGAGCCAAAGGCAAAGGTTGCCCCACATGTGCATGCTAGTCGTACCCGACTCTAGGGGGCGGTGTTCATCTCTGTTTCAAAGCTGAAGAGCCAGCGCTGTCCGAAGACGTCTCCGTGGTCATGTGGCCAGCTTGACTAAAAGCCGAAGGCGCACAGAACATGGTTACCTTCCCACCAAAGGTTGTTCCTATTTTTCTACTTGCATTTTTATGTGCTTTTGAATTGCTAGGTTGGCAGAAGCTGGGACAAGTAACGGGAGCTCACTCCGCTCTGCGGCGCTAGGGATTCGAACCGCCGAACTGCCAACCTTTCTGATCGACAAGCTCTACATATTAGCCACTGATCTTAGCCATTGAGCTTCTCTATTGTAAAGGTACATTCATCTAAATTCCATTAACCCTCGGCCGCGCGAGCGATTGTGGGTGTACCTCGATACACCCACGTTACACCTATCCTCCGCGAGCTGCACTGGCTTCCAATCGGTCTCCGGATACGATTCAAGGTGCTAGTTATTACTTATAAAGCCCTTCATGTTATTGGACCTGGGTACTTGAGAGACCGCCTGCTGCCAATTACCTCCCAAAGACCCATTAGATCGCACAGGGCCGGCCTCCTCCGGGTTCCATCCACCAGCCAATGCCATCTGGCTACGACCCGGGAGAGGGCCTTCTCTGTTGCAGCTCCGGCCCTTTGGAACGAGCTCCCTGCGGAGATTCGGACCCTCACCTCTCTCCCTGCTTTCCAAAAAGCCGTT
>NW_028261390.1:67913310-67973310 GCF_051295495.1 Thamnophis sirtalis | reverse complement strand
TCCTGAGCCAACATGACTGGAGGAGGAATTCTGGGAGTTGAAGTCCACAAGTCTTAAAGTTGTCAAATTTGAACACCCCTGGGGTTTTTTTTTCTAAAGGGTTAGGGATGCAAGGGTCTTGTAACTTGACAGCTTTAAGACTTGCACACTTCAGTGCCAGAGTTCCTGAGCCAACATGACTGGAGGAGGAATTCTGGGAGTTGAAGTCCACAAGTCTTAAAGCTGTCAAATTTGAACACCCCTGGGTTTTTTTTTCTAAAGGATTAGGGGTGCAAGGGTCTTGTAACTGGACAGCTTTAAGACTTGCGTGCTTCAAATGCCAGTGTTTCTGAGCCAACATTTTGGTTGCTAAGCGCCAAGCCACTCCCACTCAGTCACATGGCTAGCAAGCCACTCCCACCCAGTCAAAGGCCACAAGCGACTCCCACAAAGCAGGCCACACCTACAGAAGAGGTTCTAAAAAAATTTGAAACCCACTACTGATGCGTTTGCACCACACATCCACGGTGTCCACCAATGGACCACGAGCTGTGTACCGGTCGCGAAGGTGAGAGCGACCCACCACTGGTGGGGTGCATGCCCCATTGCACAAGAGCCGAGGTGGCGCAGTGGTTAGGGTGCAGTACTGCAGGCCACTTCAGCTGACTGTTATCTGCAGTTCAGCGGTTCTAATCTCACCGGCTCAAGGTTGACTCCGCCTTCC
Organism: Thamnophis sirtalis; assembly: GCF_051295495.1. Classification (NCBI taxonomy): domain Eukaryota; kingdom Metazoa; phylum Chordata; class Lepidosauria; order Squamata; family Natricidae; genus Thamnophis; species Thamnophis sirtalis. The sequence goes on along the minus strand of NW_028261390.1, from coordinate 67,972,607 downwards.
ATCCTTCCGAGGTGGGTGAAATGAGGACCCAGACTGTGGGGGCGATATGCTGACTCTGTAAACCGCTTAGAGAGGGCTGAAAGCCCTATGAAGCGGTATATAAGTCTAACTGCTATTTTGGGATTGGGTTTATATTATACTAGCTGATAACGCTGGGTTATCAGCTAGTATAATTTAAAATTCCTTAGTTCCTTTACATGACAGTCTTGTCAAACCTGCTCTCCCAATTGCCTCGCCTGTGATAACTTCATTAGAAGCAAGCCACAAAGGGTAAGCATTCTCCCAATTATTTTCATCTTCGTCCAACGCCTACATGCCGAAATAAAAGTTGATATCATCTATCACATTACTTACCCTGCCGCACGGATGTGTATAATTTGTGCCATCTGTGTGATTGGGAGGAATGGCAGTGGGAATCTCAGGATCCTTATTACCCTTGCTGACTCCGTCTTTCCACCATCTGGCTCCATACGGCAATATTAACGATTAGCTAATAATTATAACCTTCTGTTGGAAGCATAAGTAGGGATACCGTGTAAATCGTATACCACAGAAACGAAAACATAGGGCAGGATCTCCGCTGTGCCATCCACAACCTGCTTTCCAGGACAGCCTATTTGGGCAGGACAGGTGACGCGTTCCGTTTTTAATTTGAGATGAACCGCCAACGATATTAGCTGCGTCAAACTTTCCCTCAGCTTATGACCGTGGTCTTTGCTTGTCAGAAAGTTGCAAAAAGGGAGCACGTGACCTCAAGGCACTGCAATTCATAAATAGGAACCAATTGCCAAGAGTGTAAATTTTGATCTTGTGATCAGGGGAAAGCTTCAACGGTCGTAAAGTGTGAAAAATGGTCCTAAGTCCTATAAGATCACACAGATTAGGCCTCCTCCGGATTCCATCTGCCGGTCAATGTTGGCTGGCGACTCCCCGGGTGAGGGCCTTCTCTGTAGCTGCCCCAGCCCTATGGAAGGATCTCCCCGTAGAGATCCGGACCGTTACTACTCTCCCGGCCTTCCACAAAGCGATTAAGACCTGGCTGTTCCGGCAGGCCTGGGGCTGTTGATTTATCCAGCCCCACTTTAAGTTATATGAATGTTGTGCAATTTTAATGTCTGTTTTTTTTTAATTTTTTATATGTCCCCCCTCCCTGTTTTTATCTGTAAGCCGCCCTGAGTCTCTCGAGAGTGGGCGGCATACAAATCCTAATAAACGTAAACGTAAGTCACCTTTTTTTCAGGGTTGAATGGTCACTAAGTGGACTATTGTAAGCCAAGGACTCCCTGTACATAAATTAGCCATTCTTAGTCTATGGAGGTTGGCATGGAAAGTCAATCTTCCTTTCTGTTGTGGCCTGCGAGTAGCAGCAGATTTGGACAGTGAGGAGTTTGGAGAGGAACATGGGCCAGTCCTGGAGTCTGGGAAAGGCTTGGACATGGGCTCTGCATCAGAGGCAGAGAGGGGACCAAGGCCATCTGGTAGTTATTTGTTGCCTCTGGAACCTCTGATATCAGCGAGGCAGAAGAGTGATGGGAGCCTGTTCTCAGTGTACGTATGTGCAGAGCTGCCAGAAGGCAAGAAGAATTAAGAAAACAGGGTCGACTTGGGAGTAAGGCTTGGAGATGATTGGCCCCTCCTATAAGACATAAAAGAGGAGCGAATGGGACCTGAGACCTGAGCTTTTGCAGGAAGCAATTAGTTCATGCTGGTTGGTTCAAGCTTTTAAAAGTTCTGTTTGACTCTGTGTTAAGTTTGGCCTTGCTCTGCATGTGGCAATTAGGTCTCTGGCGGCATTCCAAGGGAGATAAGGTGGATGCTTATCAACTTTCCCCCGAAAGACTGTGGCAACTCGAGCAGACATTTGTGGGAATCTTCACAGACTCTTTGTGAAGCCTTGCAAGCTATGAACGGCCATAATTTACAGCCGTATAAATAAAAGAAGGTTTTGGGGACTAAGATTGTGGTTTATGCTTTCTCCAGAAGCTTGGGTCAGAACACAACACGCAAGTCTGAATGGAAATGTTGCAATACTTTAGGAAAACTTTGCCCAATTGTTTTGAATGCACTCAGAAGCGGCTATGAAAAAGAAGAATCGACAGATGTTGCATCTGAGCTGCGGCTTCCAAATATGTGTGGTGTTTATTGTACACATTTAATCAGAATTTAACATTTCCCTTTGCCCAGGGAGATGTTTTGCAAATTCTTTTTAATTTCCAACAGAACATACGTATAAATATTCTCCCTGAGCAAGTTTGGACAAATTTCTTTTGAATTTCCTCTTTATGTGACATGCAGCTAATTGGCATTCCCTGGGGTGGGTGGGTTACGAATGTACCCTCTTCCTATTTTTTAATGCTTAAAAACAAGAGATGTTCGATGACAGCAGTTGGAAGGAACACACGCTAAAGATCTCCACATTCCCAGCGTGCTAGAAGGCCTTGACTCTTTTTGTCATGCCTGACCATCTTCAAGTGTTATGCATGAGGAGATTATTCTTGACCTCTTCTGAGTGCACTTCTCCTTTATCCTTAATAATAAGTGTTAATCTATCCATTTCTGTGCATTCTAGTATTTTCTTAATTAGAATCTCATCTGACGGAACAATTTTTCCATTGTTGCACAAACACAATTCTGGCTGCAGTTAATATATATAAAACCAGTAGGTTTTCTTTTAAAAAATCATATTTTTTCTGGTAGAAAGCCCAACCAAAATATCTCGGGTTTCAAGTCAATATGCTGCTTTATCATTTTTTTTCCAACCAGGTATGTATTTTCACCCAATATTTTTTAGTCTTTGGGCAAGTCCATCACATATGATAATATGAACCTAGGGGTTGATGACACTTCCAACATTTGGCAGATCTATCTTTATACATTTTAGCCAATCTTGCTACAACCAAACACTTTCATCTTCTTTTACTTAGGAGCCGAAGACTTGGAAGCACAAGGAAACAATTGTCAATGGCCGGCCATCAACACATGAATACAACACAACACAACAATAGGAAGGGACAGCAGTACGGAAATACAGAAACGTTGTGGGCTCCAGCGTGAATCTAAAAGCTCTTAAGACTAAACCTCTGGTCCAGGGATGGGTTCCTGCCAGTTCTAACCTCTTCTATAGAAGATGTTCCACAAATCTACGGTGCCATTTAGAACTGGTTCCAGCTCCCTCCCCCCGCCCGTCCGCACATCATCAAGATGAAGAGCGAGAGGAGGAATTCTGGGAGTTGAAGTCCACAAGTCTTAAAGCTGTCAAGTTTGAACACACCTGGATTTTTTTTCCTAAAGGGTTAGGGGTGCCAGGCTCTTGTAACTTGACAGCTTTAAGACTTGTGTGCTTCAAATGGCAGACTCCCTGGGCCAACATTTTGGTTGCTAAGCAAGAGTGTTGTTAAGTGAGTTTCACCATATTTTACCAGTTGGCCACGCCCACCCAGTCACATGGCTGTCAAGCCACTCTCACTCAGTCACATGGCTGGCAAGTCACTCCCACTTGGTCACATGGCCTGCAAGTCACTCCCACTTGGTCACATGGCCAGCAAGCCACTCCCACAAAGTAGGCCACAGAAGTAGGCTACAGAAGAGGTTCTAAAAAAATTTGAAACCTACCACTGCTCTGGTCCCAGTGACTGCCCCAAATTCGACCTCACATTCTTTCATTTACTTACCTAGGAATCATTCACCTTTGTTTATTCTCCGTTTTCTCTTTTCCATCTCTAGCTGTGAAACATTTCAGATTAGGAAGTTTAGCAGCTATTGGATGTTAGGCACTGTTGTTTTGATACAATTGTCCACCTTATCATGCCATTAAAACAAAATGTCATCTATAGGAAGAAAAGGCACATTTTGATTGTGGAGAAATAGAAGAACACAAATTTAAGAGTGAATGTAATTTACATGGACTGGAAAATATGCAGCCAGCCATCCTTAGTTTAAGAAGCAATCGAGCATAGTTCATCCATGCAGCCATCACATTTAAATTAATAGTGAGAATTTGTATTATACGTAGAATTAAATGGTATAGTGCAATTTAAATTATATTTTTTGAAACCAATTAGCCTGAATATCATTCCTAATTTTCATATCCTCGTTTGGGATCCACAGAGCTCTGTCAGAATAATTTGACAAATCCCGGTCCTTGATAAGTGTTGCATTTTATTTTTTTTAAAAAAATAGCATGCACTAATAGTACCTTTCACTGAAGAATTAACACATTAGATCAGTTAAAGAGAGAGAGGGAGGGAAGGAGAGAGGGAGGAAGAGGGAGAGATACACAAACATTTGTACACACATATATAGAATAGAATAGAATAGAATAGAATAGAATAGAATAGAAAAGAATACAATACAATACAATACAATACAATACAATACAATACAATACAATACAATACAATACAATACCAGAGTTGGAAGGGACCCTATACCATTTCAGACAAACGGCTATCCAACATCTTCTTAAAAACTTCCAGTGTTGGAGCATTTAAAACCTCTGGAGGCAAGTTGTTCCACTGATTAATTGTTCTAACTATCAGGAAATTTCTCCTCAGAATATATACATATATTCATTCCTTAATTTATTCCTTCATTCCATCATTCAAGGTCTCTATTGTAATAAATGTAATCATTATGAGCAAATTAGTTATCAAGGTGTCAAAAGTACTAATATGTGATTTGTGGTATAATTCATTGTTGAATCAGTTTTAAATTCATTGTTGAATCGGTTTTAAATTCCTTTCCTTAAAAAAAAAACACGAGAATCATAAAATACATTTACGAATAAAAATTCCACAGCTCTTTTGTTACCATCTGTTTTTGAAGGAGAAGAGAAACAAACCATGGGGAAATACAATGAAGAAGTAAATATTTTTTAAAAAGAGAATAATAGTGTTCCCCTTTATATTATTAATAATGCTAAAATAATTCACATAAATGTAAGACCATCCCAAACAAATGGATATCCAGAACTTCTCTTGAAAACTTCCAGTGGTGGAGCGTACCCACAACTCCAGAAAGGAAGGTGTTTCGTTGATTAAGAGCCAAGGTGGCGCAGTGGTTAAATGCAGCACTGCAGGCTACTGCTAGATCAGCAGTTCAGCGGTTCAAATCTCACCGGCTCAGGGTTGACTCAGCCTTCCATCCTTCCGAGGTGGGTAAAATGAGGACCCAGATTGTTGGGGGCAATATGCTGACTCTCTGTAAACCTCTTAGAGAGGGCTGAAAGCCCTATGAAGCGGTATATAAGTCTACTGCTATTGCTATTGCTATTAATAGTTCTCAAAATTAGGAGATTTATCCTTAGTTTCAAATTGTATCTCTCTGTAATAGAAAAGAACACACAGGCCCTTGTCAAATATTATGGGTATAAGAAGATCTTGAATGCAAATGCATGTGTGGTATGTTGAATAAACCATATGAATCATGTATCATTGTACTCTTCACATTAGTTCAGCAGTGCTTTGAACTGAATCTTCTTCTTCTCTTCCTCCTTCTCCTTCTCCTCCTTCCCTTCTTCTTCCTCCTCCTCCTCCTCCTCCTCCTCCACCTCCTCCTCCTCCACCACCACCATTGTTCCTTTTCATCTTCCTCCCTTTCTCCTCCTTCCCTTTCTCCTCCTCCCTCATTCCCCCTCCTCCTTTATCCTCCTCTCCTTTTCCTCTTCTTCTTTCTTCTCCTTCTCCCCTCTTGAGAGAAGTGTTTTTTCTGTAATCATATAGAGGAGGAGAGGGGTGGGGGAGAAGGAGGAGAAGAGGAGGAGGAGGAGGAAGAAGAAGAGGAAGAAGAAGATGAAGAGGAGGAGGAGGAAGAAGAAGATGAAGAAGAGGAGGAGGAGGAAGAGGAGGAGGAAGAAGAAGAGAAGGAAGAAGATGATGAAGAGGAAGAAGAAAAGGAGGAGGAAGAAGAAGAGGAAGAAGAAGAAGACAAAGAAGAAAAGGAGAAAGAGGAAGAAGATGAAGAAGATGAAGATGATGATTCAGTTCAAAGCACTGCTGAACTGTGGAATTCCACTGCTTGGAATATGTAGTCATGGCACATCTTGGCATTTTGATGAGGAGGAGGAGGAAGAAGAGGAGGAAGTAGTAGTAGTAGTAGTAGTAGTAGTAGTAGTAGTAGTAGTAGTAGTAGTAGTAGTAGGAGGAGGAGGAGGAGGGGGGGGGAAGAGAATGCAATATTTTACTGCATTCCACTGAACCCTCCTCATGCTGTTTTTTGCCTGGCAAACGTGTGTGCAAATATAAATAAATGCAAAAATGCAAAGAAGATTAATGTTAAAACTGTGTGGTTTTATACTTAAGGTAATCTCGTTCAAGGTTAAGCTCGTGCTGCACATATTGTGTCTCCCTCGCCGTCTCCTTCTCCTTAAGCCTCTTTAAAAATATATAGAATACTTTATTTCTGGTTTCTGAAATTCTTTCCTCATCAACATTTGTCATGCATTCCCCCTCCCCTTTTTTTAAAGTGTTCTTTCTTAGATGAGCACAAGTTGCTTTCGAGAATAGGAGGGGAACGTTATTTTAAAGTCTGTCCTGCATATTTTTTTTGACTTCTCCGGCAATAATAATACACAAGAGGGCTTCTAAATTTAAAAGCGTATATTTATTGAAGACTAGGCAGTCAAATCCAAAGCCAGAGAGTTGGCCATATATGACATTATTTTAAGGAAATGCAGCAATTGTGTATGTGTCACATCATCAGCTTCCTGTACGTATTTGCTTTATCGTATGTGCCACATCATGCTGTTATCATCTCTGGTTTTTTAAAGTCATATTATATTAGGTGTATTATTCAATGTTTATAATCCACATTGAGCATTCAATGGAATGAAGAATGAAGAACGGTTACAGGAACTGGCCATGGCTAGACTAGTGAAGAGACGAATCAGGGGAGACATGATAACAGTCTTCCAATATTTGAGGAGCTATCACAGAGAGGAGGAAGGGGGTCAAGCTGTTTTCCAAGGCACCCGAAGGCCAGACGAGGAACAATGGATGGAAATTGATCAAGGAGAGATTCAACCTAGAAATAAGGAGAGATTTACTCAGAATAGCGAGAACAATCAACCCATGGAACAGAAGTTGCCTTCAGCTTCTGGAAGCTTTCCAGAAGAGACTGGACTGCCATCTGTTAGAAATAGTGTAGGGTCTCCTGCTTGGGAGAGGGTTGGACTAGATGACCTACATGGTCCCTTCCAACTCTGTTAATCGGAATAACATGAACGGCAATTTATGTTTATGGATTTCTTGGGAATTATGAGTATTAACAATATTTTTTCTTTTAATTTCACTTGCAATGTGCATAGGATCAAACCTCTTGATTCTGCCACAAACACACACAAATTAAACCTTTTTTATGATTCCCCTCCTGGGGATGTGTGAGTGACACATGAGAGAGAAGCTGGTGAGCTGGAGGGAGAATGTGGAGATGAAACTTATGAGGCAGTACTAAAAGTAAAAACAAGTTTTCCTGCCAGGAATACAGACGTGATTCACCATTTCTATCCGTATTTCTAGTTTCAACTTCCCATTCTGCAATGATTATCCTGAAATTTTGGAAGACTTAAATGTTCTCTGAGCTTGGTGCACCAAAGAGAGCACCACGAATTCTGCATTTAACCTCCAGCTGCAGATATTCTCTTATGTTGGAATCTTGAAGCCTCTGTATGGTCTCTCATCCATATTACAGGTATAACACCTGTATGTGCAGTTCTGTCTCATTCTTGTAGCTGCTGTGGTGATACAAGAAACAACTACGATAGAGAGTAATGATAGCACTGCAGATAAGGTAGATGTCAGGGTTCATTCCAAGTAATAACCCCAATCAGAGTTGGGTTCCTACCAGTTCGCACCTATTCGGTAGAACCGGTTCGTCAAATCTAGCAAACCGGTTAGAAGAAGTTCCACCAGTGGACCCGGAAAGCAGGCCACACCTATAGAAAAGGTTCCAAAATTTTTTGAAACCCACCACTGCCACACACACACACACACACACACACACACACACACAGACTGACAGAGACAGAGAAGGAAAGAGAAAGAAAGGAAGAAATAAATAAAAAGATAAAAAAGAAAGAAAAGGAGAGAGAGAGATGAAAGAAAAAAAGGGACAGAGACAAAAGGAAGGAAAGAGAGAGAGAGAGAGAGAGAGAGAAAACACATGGTTGGCAAGCCACTCCCACCAGGTCACATGGCCGGCAAGCCACTCCCACAAAGGAGGCCACACCCATAGAGTAGGTTCCAAAAATTTTTGAAACCCACCACTGCCCCCAATGAAAGAAGACTCCGAGACTTGAGTTTCCTCCAAGTTCCATTTTATTAGAGATGTCATACTGGCAGATCTGGGAGAACCTGAATCTGAAAGTTTCCAGGTTTTCCCCACCCAAGTGAAAGTTCAAGTCCCTGCCCAGCACCCACATGCCCATCACATGGTCCAATCAGGCCCCGTCCCAACTGGAGATGCCTCCCAGTCATGCCACTCCAGGTCCAGGGCAAGACGTCCTTGACTCTCTGAGAAAGGAATGTTATTTTGACTATGTATCTCCAATACGCCATATAATCCCCCCTCCCAGTTTCCCACAGTAGAAAACGTGGCAGGCCTGAAGGCCCGGCGCAAAACATGGTTTCCAGCTCTGACAGTTGACATATCAGCGGTAACAATTCAGACAATCCCTGTCAGTCTTCACACACAATATAGAACAAGTTAAGAAAAGGTAGATTTCTGACTGATTTTGGTTCCCCAATGCCAGCATGGGCGAGAAAACAGCAAAGGACGAAGGACTATAGCTGTTTTGTCCTTTGATGAACTGCAGACAAGGAATGGCCAAAAGCAATTTAACAAAGTCTTCAAGATTTTTTGGAAACCTATACAAAAGACACAGCTGAGAATTCACCACAATAGACTGTAATAACTTTTATTTTTTATTTTTTTACAATAGAATAGAATTCTTGATTGGCCAAAGGTGATTGGACACACAAGGAATTTGTCTTCGGTGCATAAGCTCTCAGTGTACATAAAAGATATGTGATATAGTCATCATAAATGCATTTGTTAGGCAAGCTCCCCGTTGGGAGAGCGAGTGCGTTCAGAGAAGCGTTGTGAGAGTTGTGTTGGAGAACACACAAACCAGCATACAGAGACACTGCAGTTTAAGTAGGCTTTTACTTTCGTGGACATAGAGGTATCAGAGTCCATCAAACAGTCCAAGTCATACACGGATAAGACAGTCAGTCATCAATGTCTTTCAGTTAAGGGATAATCCAAATAACATAGTCCAGTATCATATAATCAGTTCAGTACTCATAGTTTGCTAGCAGTTGCAAAACTTACAATAGCTCACGGCACTTTCTAACAGCCAGCTTCCAAATCAGATCAGATCAGCCCAGCATCTAACATAACAGAGAGCTAACAGTCATTCTGGCTCCCCCTTATGGCCGATTGAGGAAAACAGCAACCAATCACATTTTACAGTATGATTTAAAGAAACAGGTACAACATTGTTACGTGATTTCTATATTGCCAACCCAACCCAATTATATTCCTAACAACATTCATCATGAATCATGAGATACAGCACTTAGTGATAGTCACGGGTTACTAAATAAGCCATCAAAATCATACTAGGAAATGAAATAACACAATATAAATTGCAACGATACAAGCAACAAGGTTATAATCATAAGTAGAAAGGAGAGAGGTAATTGGAAAGATTAGAAGAAGAAGAAGAATACAAATAGCAAATAGTTTGACAGTGTTGTAGGGATTAGTTGTTTAGCAGAGTGATGGCATTCGGGGGAAATGTCCTTGTGTCTAGTTGTGTTGGTGTGCAGTGCCCTATAGCGTCGTTTTGAGGGTAGGAGTTGAAACAATTGATGTCCAGGATGTGAAGGGTCTGTAGATATTTTCACAGCCCTCTTTTTGACTTGTGCAGCATACAGGCCCTCAATGGAAGACAGGTGGGGTTGGAATGGAAGGGTTGGGATTTGAAGTTTCTCTGAACCAGCTATTGCATTAGCTACGGGTTCTCCCAGTGGTGGGTTTCAAAAATTGTTCGAACCTACTCTGTGGGTGTGGCCTCCTTTGTGGGAGTGGCTTGCTGCCCATGTGACCGTATGGGAGTGGCTTGCTGCCCATGTGACCGGATATGAAGATGCCGACGACACTTGTCAGAACCACCTTAAATTACCTCACACACAGCACTGGCATGCATAAGAATAGGATGCAAACTTGTTTTTTAAAAGGCATCTTTGGTTTGCGTTAAAACAACTTCAACACACGCAATGTTCTGATTGCACCACAAACGCAGTAGTCATCCTTACCTTTCACAGAGGCACTGAGTTTTATAAATATGAGCATGATAGTGTAGAATAATCATATCCAAGGACCAGTGGTGGGTTTCAAAAATTTTTGGGACCTCTTCTGTAGGTGTGGCCTGCTTTCCGGGTCCACTGGTGGAACCTCTTCTAAACGGTTCGGTAAATTTGACGAACCGGTTCTGCCGAATAGGTGCAAACTGGTAGGAACCCACCTCTGCGTTCTCCCCAGGCAAACCCATAGCAGCCCACCCCTGGGAAGGAGCAAAATGCTGTACTTTGGCTTTTGCAACCTGGTTAGATCCATTTCGGACAATGAAGGGATAACGGGCTATTTTCAGAATCTCCATCGTGCGAGAGGAGAAGAGGACAATGGGAGTAATGTTTATTGGGAGTAATGTTTATTGGGAGATAAAGCTATTCCCAGGGAAAGCATCACTTCATGTTAGCGCAGCTTTCTGCTCTGTACAGGTGGCCGATTGGTACATAAATCAATTCCGATCCCAGGCGATGCTTTAGATAAAACATGTACGAAAAACCCATGGAAAACGAACCATTTGGGAAATTGCAAATTATATATTTTAGGAGACATTTACTTTGCATTATTAGCCTCAAAGCATCTGGACTAAATTCTAACTGTGTGGATTTTCTTTTTTTTTTCCCCCTCTTCCATTAGAGGAGAAGCCACATTTAAGCTGCTGTTAAACTGTCAAGTTTCACGACATCAGCGGGTCAAAGAAGCTGGAAATATATAGCAGCAACATGCAGTACCTTGTTAAGTGTCCCCTGGAAAGGGAGATAGGTGCCACAAGAAAGGGATGCAGCCTGACTGCAAAAGACTTTGAGGCAGGTAATTCTTTTCATACCTTGATGGCAATAATTGAACGAACAGCCTCTATCCGTTTTAAAAATGGAGACCGTTTAATGGAGTTTTCCAATTTACAAATTAAATTGCCTCCATTAAAAAAAAAAAACACCTTTATAAATCCATAGTAAGACCACACCTGGAATACTGCAATCAATTTTGGTCACCATACTACAAAAAGAAAAAAGATGTTGAGACTTTGGAAAAAGTTCAGAGAAGAGCAACAAAGATGATCAAAGTCCTGGAGACTAAAACATAGGAAGAACGGCTGCAGGATTTGGGTTTGGCTTAGTCTAAAGGAAAGAAGAATTAGGGATGCCTGTCATGTGCCCTCAGAGATGGCTCCGCTTGCCACCTGTGGCCATCACAGGTCTAGACAGTTACTTATCTGAAATGGTATATGTTCTCCTGCTTGAGGAGGGGGCTGGAGTAGAAGACCTCCAAGGTCCCTTCCAGCTTGTTCTGTTCTATTCTATTCCATTCCATTCCATTCCATTCCATCCCATCCCATCCCATCCCATCCCATCCCTTCCCTTCCTTTCCTTTCCTTTCCTTTCCTTTCCTTTCCTTTCCTTTCCTTTCCTTTCCTTTCCTTTCCTTTCCCTTCCCTTCCTCTATTCTATTCTATTCTATTCTATTCTATTCTATTCTATTCTATTCTATTCTATTCTATTCTATTCTACTCTACTCCACTCCACTCCACTCCACTCCACTCCACTCCACTCCACTCCACTCCACTCCACACTCCATTCCATTCCATTCCAATCCGCTCCACTCCGCTCCACTCCACTCCACTCCACTCCACTCCACTCCACTCCACTCCACTCCACTCCACTCTACTCTACTCTACTCTACTCTACTCTACTCTACTCTACTCTATTCCAATCCATCCCATCCCATCCCATCCCATCCCATCCCTTCTCTTCCCTTCCTGTCCTCTATTCTATTCTATTCTATTCTATTCTGTTCTGTTCTGTTCTGTTCTGCTCTGCTCTACTCTACTCTACTCTACTCTACTCTACTCTACTCTACTCTACTCTACTCTACTCTACTCTACTCTACTCTACTCTACTCTACTCTACTCTACTCTACTCTACTAAATTCCAATCCATCCAATCCCATCCCATCCCATCCCATCCCGTCCCTTCCCCTACTCTACTCTACTCTACTCCACTCCACTCCACTCCACTCCACTCCACTCCACTCCACTCCACTCCACTCCACTCTACTCTATTTTTCTTACATTCATTCTTCCTTGGTGAGGAAGTTTCAGGATTTGGGGAGAGTTTCAAAGACAAGCATGTTTAATCAGATTGTCCAATCTTAAGCTTCATACATTACTTAATATCTGCAGCACAGAATGGAAAGACTTCAAATTAATTTTTTTGAGGGGGTGAGCATGACATGGAATCTGATTAACCCCAAACAAGTAAACAAGTACTCTCTGGTGAATTATTAACAAGGGTTGGTAGATGGTTACATAACAAGACTTGGTGGACAGCTGTATAATAGCATTATTTAAACTCACCCCAGAACATTATGGTATCACGTCTGCATTGGGAGCATCATTTTTTCAATGTAATTTATGTACGTTTTCAAATAAGCCCTGTTTTTGATCCTGAGATTAAATGATTATGTACAGGGTCAAAAATGAAAACCCATCTCAGAATGATTAAATTATTCTGCATTGATTTCACTCAGGAATAACCTCAAAAAATCATTTGAGGAAGTTTCTGTCAAGCATGGATTTTCTCACACACACCCCCACGCATCTATATTTCAGAGGAATCTATTAAAACATTTTTTAAACCAAAAATGCTTAGGAGAATCACTTACTAAGGTAAAGGTAAAAGTCCCCCCCGCACATGCGTGCTAATTGTTCCCAACTCTAGGAGGCAGTGCTCATCTCCGTTTCAAAGCTGAAGAGCCAGCACTGTCCGAAGACGTCTCCATGGTCATGTGGCCAGCATGAATAAACACCAAAGGCGCATGGAACGCTGTTACCTTTCCACCAAAGGTGGTTCCTATTTTTCTACTTGCATTTTTACATGCTTTTGAACTGCTAGGTTGACAGAAGCTGGGACAAGGAACGGGAGCTCACTCCATTACGGGGCACTAGGGATTCCAACCACCGAACTGCCAACCTTTCTGATCGACAAGCTCAGCATCTTAGCCACTGAGCCACTGTGTCCTTTAATCACTTATTCTTCAGTGGTTATTAGCTAATAGCTAATTACTTGCTAATTCAGTGGCTAATAGGTACTGAAGATGCATATGGGCAATCTATAAAGCAGATAATTTATCATTTTCCACCTGTTAATTGTATTCTTTTCAGGCATAACCTATGCAATAGTTTTGTTTTCAGTCTGTAAAATGCATTATTTAGTTTAAGATAGTCTTCATTGTATAGTTCAGTGTTTCTCAACCTTGGCGACTTTAAGTCCTGTGGACTTCAACTCCCAGAATTCCCCAGCCAGAGCAGCTAAATTAAATATCCTCACAAAATTTCTCTGAGCTTTTCACTGTTCATGATTCTGCAAAATCCTGTTCATGACTTTGATGGGTAATTCTTCCTCTTTCTCCCTCTTTCCTCTCTTTTGCACCTGGTGACTTCGTGTCCCAATTCTTCCTAAAGCAGTTTCTTAACTTTCCCATGCCTGTGCCTTGGTTTTAAAAGCAACTTTGGCAGTTATCCTCAAGAGGTTGGCTCAGCCACGGCTTAATTAAAAGCTATCCAAAGTGGTAGAGAGCATATTTCAAAGCACCAACTTTCCAAGGTGAGCACTTTAATTCGGTTGAAGTCATTAAAAATAGTCTCACACATGATCGTTGCCTACCTTGAAACAGTGTTAAGCGGGATGACATTTGACAGTCAATGGATTTCTGAAAAATTGGTTCAATGTTGCCTCACCCTGTCATTTCTCAGAGACAGAGAGAGAGAAAGAGAGAGAGAGAGAGAGAGAGAGAGACAGAGAGAGAGAGAGAGAGACAGAGGGAGGGAGATTTATAGAATTCATATCAACTATTCCTAGCTTCTCTTTTCCTTGACTTGCACTCATTGAATTTATTATCTATTATAAGGATTTCATGAACTTATAAGAATGTTACCTCTACAGAAAAGCCCGGTCATTCGAAAATATTTTGGTGAGTTCCGTTATGGTCCACCAGCAGCGAGCGGAGCTGGTAGCAGACTCAGAGAGTGAGGAGGTTGGGGAGGAACATGGGCCTGTCCTGGAGTCTGCGGAAGGCTCTGATGAGGGCTCTACATCAGAGGCAAAGATGGGGCCAGGGCCATCCGACAGTTATTAGCTTCGGAGTCAGATATCAGTGGGGCAGAATTGTGCGCATCCCAAACTAGCAATAATGCAGTCATCAACCCACCTCTGAATAGAGGGATAGAATCAAGATCATGAGATGTGTTAGTACTGCTTTATGAGGTCTTGGTAAGACGATATGTGGAATACCGCATCCAGTATGATAAGGGCCTACGAGCTAAAACATAGAAAGAACAACTGCAGGAACTTGGTATACCCAGTTTAGTGAAAAGAACCAGGGTTGACACGATAGCAGTCTTCCAATACTTGAAGGAGTATCATAAGGAAATAGAGAGTCGAGGTGGCGCAGTGGTTAGGGTGCAGTACTGCAGGCCACTTCGGCTGACTGTGATCTGCAGTTCAGCGGTTCAAATCTCACCGGCTCAAGGTCGACTCAGCCTTCCATCCTTCCGAGGTGGGTGAAATGAGGACCCAGACTGTGGGGGCAATTTGCTGACTCAATTTGCTAAAAATCTGTAAACCGCTTAGAGAGGGCTGAAATCCCTGTGAAGCGGTATATAAGTCAAATAAATAAATAAATAAATAAATAAATAAATAAATAAATAAATAAATAAATAAATAAATAAATAAATAAATAAATAAATAAATAAATAAATAAATAAATAAATAAATGGGGACTAACTTGTTTACCAAAGCATCTGTAGCCAGGAGAAGCAACAAGCAATGGATGGGAACTAACCAAGGTAAGAAGCAAGCTAGAACTAAGGAGAAAGTTCTTAACAGTGAGAAAAATTAACCAATGGAACAAATCGCCTAGGGAAGTTGTGGGTGAGAGACCTCTGTTACTTCCAGAGGTCTTAGCAGTAGTGGGATTCAAATTTTTTTACTACCGGTTCTGTGGACGTGGCTTGGTGGGCGTGGCAGGGGAAAGGATACTGTGAAACCTCCATTGCCTCCCGATCAGCTGGGACTCGGGAGGCAGAGAATAGATTTGGGGCAGGGGCAGTCAGAGATGGTGTTTACCGGTTCTTCGAACTACCCAAAATTTCCGCTACCGGTTCTCCAGAACTGGTCAGAACCTGCTGAATACCACCTCTGGGTCTTAGCTCCTATTTCCCAGCCCTCCCATCACAATGAGACAATAGAGGAGGGCTTAAAGGGGAAAGGTGTATAAGCGACAGCTATCCAAATGAAAGACAAAGTGAGGGATAGGCGATGCTAGAGGTGGTATTCAGCAGGTTCTGACCAGTTCTGGAGAACCAGTAGCAGACATTTTTAGTATTTCAAAAAACTGGTAAATACCACCTCTGACTGGCCCTGCCCCCATCTATTCTCTGCCTCCCGAGTCCAGTGGTGGGTTTCAAAATTTTTTCGAACCTACTCTGTGGGTGTGGCCTCCTTTGTGGGAGTGGCTTGCCGGCCATGTGACCTGGTGGGAGTGGCTTGCCAGCCATGTGTTCTCTCTCTCTCTCTCTCTCTCTCTCTCTCTCTTCTTTCCTTCCTTTTGTCTCTCTGTCCCTTTTTTCTTTTTTCTTTCACATCTCTCTCACTTATTCTTTCTTTTTTCTTTCTTTCTTTCTTTCTTTCTTTCTTTCTTTCTTTCTTTCTTTCTTTCTTTCTTTCTTTCTTTCTTCCTTTCTTTCCCTTTCTCTTTCTCTCTTTGTATGAGTCTGTCTGTCTCTCTCTCTGTGTGTGTGGCTCTTTTCCTTTCTCTCCCTCCCTCCTTCCCTCCCTCCCTCTGTGTCTCTCTATGTGATTCTCTCTCTGTGTCTGTCTGTCTGTCTGTCTGTCTGTCTGTCTGTCTCTCTCTCTCTCTGTGTGTATCTCTCCTCCAGTGGTGGGTTTCAAAAAATTTTGGAACCTCTTCTGTAGGTGTGGCCTGCTTTCCAGGTCCATTGGTGGAACCTCTTCTAACCGGTTTGGGAGATTTGACGAACCAGTTTTACCGAATAGGTGCGAACTGGTAGGAACCCACCCCTGTCCGAGTCCCAGTTGGACCCGGGAGGAAATGGGGATTTTACAGTATCCTTCCTCTGCAATGCTCACCAAGCCACGCCCACCAAGCCACGCCCAGAGAACTGGTAGTAAAAAAAAAAATGAATCCTACCATTTCTTGATACTCTCTGGCCTGGTGATCCTCTTGCAGATGTTCCATTACCATTATCATTAAGTGACATCTTAGAGTTACATCACTAGCCCTGAAGATTTTACCAAGTTTGAGTAACGAAACAGCTGCAGAAAAAGCACCAAGCTCAGAGAGCACCCCGGCTCTCACATTTCAACCCTGAGCTACAAATATTCTTCTTTATTTAAAAGACAACAATCCTACCATTTTTCATTCTGAAATAACTCCGGTATTATTAATCTGGCCTCTGGTATTCGTTATTAATCTGTAACTCT
The DNA here is from genome assembly GCF_051295495.1 of Thamnophis sirtalis. NCBI lineage: Eukaryota > Metazoa > Chordata > Lepidosauria > Squamata > Natricidae > Thamnophis > Thamnophis sirtalis. The sequence continues at coordinate 67,955,757 of NW_028261390.1, read as the reverse complement.
TCTCCGAGATGGTATATTAATTTAGTCTCCCATTTTTCTTATTGCTTTTAAAAGCACGATTAAAACGAACACTGCAAGTAATCTGTGCAGCGGCCTGGCTGTTATTAATCTGCAGAAACACTTAAAGTGGTTCTTGATGTATTCCAGCAAACAGATTTTTTTTTGTCATGATACAGATATTAAACTGGTTGTCTCGGCTTCATTTCCAGGGTTGGGAGGGGGAAAAAAAAAAGAATAATGTTAGGAAATTCCAAGGGAAAAAAATGTTGTGGCTGATCTATTTTGCTCTACACAATCATATTTTGAATAATATAAAACAAGTATCGAGTGAAATTTCTCTTCCTGTCACTTGAATATGTTTGTAACATGCTGAGATATACCGAACAAATACAAAATTGCTGTATAATAATATTTCCTTTCAGGAAAATAATGCATTGTATCCTCAACAGTTCTGCTCCAAAGTTTTGATTTTTTTTCATTCATTTTTTTTAGAAGTGTTTTCAAGGTGTTTCCTGTTTTAAGTGTTTTTTCTTTAACATTAATTTTTATTAATAATACAGTGAAGAAAATATAAATGCAGTGTATACGTTACCTTACTTAATTAATCTAGGAACCATGAACTGGATGGCAAATGACAATTATATTCTTGTTGTTAAGAAATTTAAACCAGGGAGGATAAAATACATTACCATTAACATACTGTAATGCTAATGGTCTTTCCTTGAATAATTTTATTTATTTAGCTGCCTAGCTTAAATCAACCTCTGAGCAGCTCCCAATCACTATACGGAAATACTGAGATTCTTTTCCATCTAACTACATATATCCTTTTTTCCAAATAGGAAAAATAGATTAGATAGATAAATAGATAGATGGCTGGCTGGCTGGCTGGCTGGCTGGCTGGCTGGCTGGCTGGCTGGATGGATGGATGGATGGATGGATGGATGGATGGATGGATGGATTGACAGAGAGACACATGGATGGATGGATGGATGGATGGATGGATGGATGGATGGATGGATGGATGGGGGTGTGTGTGTCTGGATGATGGATGGAGATAAACTATAGATAGATATGATAGATGATAGATAGATGATAGATAGATAGATAGATAGATAGATAGATAGATAGATAGATAGATAGATAGATAGATAGACAGACAGACAGACAGACAGACAGACAGATAGATACCTAGAGAGACAAAAAGACAGACAGACCGACAGACACATGGAGGAATGGATGGATGGATGGATTGGTGGATGGATGGATGTAGATAGATAGACAATAGATAGACAGATAGATGATAGACTGATGATAGATAGATGATAGATAAATAGATAGATATGGATGGATGGATGGATGGATGGATGGATGGATGATGGATGGAGATAAATGATAGATGATAGATAGATATGATATATAGATAGATGATGTATGGATAGAGATAGATAGACAATATAAGATAGATATTGAAGGAAATAAATAATAAACTATAGATAGATATGATAGATGATAGATAGATGATAGATAGATAGATAGATAGATAGATAGATGATAGATAGATAGATAGATAGATAGATAGATAGATAGATAGATAGATAGATGATAGATAGATAGATAGATAGATAGATAGATAGATAGATAGATAGATAGATAGATAGATAGATAGATAGATAGATAGAATGAGGACCCAGATTGTTGGGGGCAAGAGGCTGACTCTGTAAACTGCTTAGAGAGAACTGTAAAGGACTGTGAAGCGGTATATAAGTCTAAGTGCTATGGTGTTATTACTCCATTCAAATATTCATTTCATGTTTAGTCTGAGTGATAAGTCTATGCACCAAACCTTTTTGCTGTCCTGACATCCTTGGCTACTGAAAGCAAGTTCTGTTCACCTGCAAATTTCTACATGCAATTTATTTTTGTTTCCAACGGACTTTGCTTTATGGATGTATGCTCCCCTTGCTTTACTACGTGCTTTACTACAAGTGTTTCACTTTACAGTTTCTGCTTGCATTGGGTTATGTCACCTGCCTCCCGTCGAATCACATTGGGATCTAAGTAATTGCTTGTGGCAGAAGAGGGTTTTATCAAGTTGATTCAGTATCCAACATTACTTTCAAGCTTCCCTCACTTTTTTGTGGGAAACACAATACACCTTAATACCTTTCAATAATGAGTTCAATGGGACGCCAAGCAGTATTTTTAGCGAGCTGTTGCAAAGATTAATTAAAACTAATCTTTAAGACCGACAAGAAAGCTGAATTCCATTTATGACCACTTCAGGCACTGTAGTCGGTGGTTTATTGGGTGGTATACAATGCCTGTAAATAGGCACTTCAAGAAACCTGAAGATTGAATATTTCTAGAGAAATCTTGTTTCAGCAATATTTAATAATAGCTCTGACTCACCTTGACAGGAATATAAAATTGAAAGTAATTATTGGAAGCAAAGAACCATAGGAAGAGAATTCCTCCCTCCCTCTCTTCTTTCCTTCCTTCCTCCCTCTCTTCTTTCCTTCCTTCCTCCCTCTCTTCTTTCCTTCCTTCCTCCCTCCCTTTTTTCCTCCCTCCCTTCCTTTTTTTCTTTCTTTTTTTCTTTTTTCTTTCTTTTTTCTTTCTTTCTTTCTTTCTTTCTTTCTTTCCTTCCTTCCTTCCTTCCTTCCTAGAATAGAAGAGCCTTCCTTTCTCCCTCCCTCCCTCCCATCCTCCCACTCTCCCACCCTTTCTTCTTTCCTTCCTTTCTTACAACTAGATTTCTTCTCCCTCCCTCACTTCCTCCCTTACCTTTCTTCCTCCTTTCCTTCCTTCTTTCCTTTCAACTAGATTTCTTACTCCCTCCCTCCCTTCTTTCTTTCCTCCCTTCCTAGAATAGAAGAGAATTCCTCCCTCCCCCTCTTCTTTCCTTCCTCCTCCCTCCCTTTTTTCCTTCCTACCTACCTTCCTTTTTCCTTCCTTCCTTCCTTCCTTCCTTCCTTCCTTCCCTCCCTCCTTCCTAGGATAGAAGAGCCTTTCTTTCTCCCTCCCTCCCATCCTCCCACTCTCCAACCCTTTCTTCTTTCCATCCTTTCTTACTAGATTTCTTCCTCCCTCCCTCACTTCCTCCCTTCCCTTTCTTCCTTCTTTCCTTCCTTCTTTCCTTTCAACTAGATTTCTTCCTCCCTTCCTCCCTCCCTTCTTTCTTTCCTCCCTTCCTAGAAGAGAAGAGAATTCCTCCCTCCCTCCCTTCGTTTCTTCCTTCTTTTTCTCCTTCCAACTAAATTTCAAACTTGCAGCCGTGCCCTGGTTAGCGATGGGGGAAAAAGTGCCGATATGTGACATGATGCCGCCATGAGTTTGACACCCCTGCCTTAAGAGAGTTCTCAAACAACGAAGAAACTTTCATGCATAAAACCCGGAAGACCAGTTTGAGTCTTTTTCCCGATGTATTAAACTAGGCATATAGCAAAGAAGAGGCATTATCAAGTGGCGAATCCTGATCATTAGTATTGTAGGGCCCACTGTATGTACTAAAGAGTTGATATATTTGAAAAATAATATCAAGGAATACAGTGGAGGCAACACATTTTACCAGGCCTGCCAATACTAAAGAAGACTTAACTGATTCTTAATTATCAGCAAGAGGAAACTGAATATTAAACATCACATAGAGAAATTGCCCACCATCATAAAGTCATGTGTCCATTTGAACACAAAAATACAGACATCCACTTTGTGCTAATTGAGAAATACAATGTTGAATCATCAGTGAGGCATCATTACCCTCAAAGAATATATATTGACCTATGGAAGTCAGTTAGAGATTATTCTACATACTGCACAAGCCCATCAAATGCTATTTCATCACTTGAACTTGATTAGAGAAGGCATTTAATATTGTCCAAAGTGAAATACAAAGTGACTTTTCTTAGCTGAGCTAAGAATGAACCGCAACTTAGATCTACTTCCATTGTTCAAGTTGGTAACACTAATTATTCCAACCTGCTTTTTTCAATTGATTAGTATTATCAGGGTTTGTTGCATGGTTAAACAGATGTTTAGAATGGCAGGTGTTGTTATTTGAAGGTGTTAAAGTATTAGGACAGAATGTTTTAAGAGCTGTGGTGGCACTGTGGTTAGAATGCAGTATTGCAGGCTGACTCACTGCTCACTGCTCACTGCCAGGAGTTCAATCCTGACCAACTCAAGGTTGACCCAGCCTTCCATCCTTCTGAGGTCGGTGAAATGAGGCCCCAGATTATTGGGGGCAAGAAGCTGAGTATGTAAACTGCTTAGAGGAGGCTGTAAAGTACTGTGAAGTGGTATGTAAGTGTAAGTGCTATTGCTAAGTAAAGCTAATAATTCCCGACTCTAGGGGGCGATGCTCATCTCCATTTCAAAGCCAAAGAGCCAGCGCTGTCTGAAGACATCTCTGTGGTCATGTGGCCAGCATGACTAGATGCCGAGGGAGCATGGAATGCTGTTACCTTCCCAACACAAGTGGTCCCTATTTTTCTACTTGCATTTTTACATGCTTTCGAACTGCTAGGTTGGCAGAAGCTGGGACAAGTCATGGGAGCTTACTCCACTACGTGGTGCTAGGGATTCGAACCACTTAACTGCCGATCTTTCTGATTGACAAGCTGAGCATCTTAGCCCCTGAGCCACCGCACACCCCTAAGTAAAGCAGCCATTTGTAATTTGTCGATGCTGATGATTTTCAAGTAGTTTTGGAATTGCACCTATCCCTTCGGCTATTGGTATTATCTTTGCTTTCTTTTGTCATCGTTATTCAATTTCTATTTGCAGGTCTTCATATTTTGGGATTTTTTTTCAGCACTTTCCCCCCCTCTCTATTTTTCTGTTTTTTTGCGTATTGCCACAGCCATTATCCAGAACATTTTGTCTTTCTTATCTGTGTGGATGAAGGATATTGTTGTCATGATTATTCTGATCTTCCTCTCCAGGGCTTTCACTTCTGCACAAGTCCAATCCACTGTTCCAGCTGTGTATTTAACGAATGGAATTGCTCAGGCGTCGGTTGCCTTGATGGGATTTCCTCCACTGAGTTTGGAGTTCAAAATCTTCTTCATTCTTTTTTTTAAACTTTTTTTTTATTTTCAAAACAGACACAACACATACAATCTTCCGTTCTTACATACTGTAGAAAGTGTATCAGTCGGTTACAAAAGGCTTTCGTGCATCTCTTCCACAGTCATCAAGCATAATTCATATTAACTCAAGTATTTTAACTCAGATATTTATACATGTTACCGTCATCATACCTCCATTTTCATTTGACTATAATTATTTAAACATCCTTCGTCATAAAATATACCAAGGTTTAAGACATAACCACATACTGGCACTTCATTTACTATTTCTAAAATCCTCCAATGACACTAAATCCTTATGTCCTATTCTAGCTAAACATCCATAATGTTTAATAACAAAGTTTTCTATCCTTCTTTCCAAATCAGTGTTTACAATTTACATTTCATTTCCTTACATTGTACACATACATACATACATACATACATACCTTGTTAATTGCCAAAAAAAAAAAAAGCATCGCAAAAAATAGCCCAAAAACTGGCATCTCAGCTCAAACTTTCATCACAAGCCACAAGGACTCCTTTGGTAAGTATAATACATAAGATTATTATGGAGTAGGAAAGTCCTCTGCACACCCCGTTTTTGCCTCTGCACACCCAATTTTCTGTCTGTTCTGGGCGGTGGGGATCAAAACAGGTGAAAAATGGGGCATGAAGAGGCCAAAAACAGGATGTAGAGGACAAAAATGTGGTGCTCCAAAAATACGGTATGTAGTCCGAAACCTACTTAGATATTAACTAAGATGTAAAGACTTGCTTTGATTCAACTTGATCCCTGGAGCTACATAGTTTGTCAATGCTTTTGCCGATATTATTCTTTTTCTTCTTCTTTCGTTTCTCATTCCACGCAGCACTTGGATTTTCTCCACCGGAGTACTAACTTGGCTTAGCTTATTTATTTTTTTCAGTCTCAGCCAGCATTACCAGCTGTTCTCCAATGAGGTAGATAATATTGCAGAAAAATCTCTAGCAGGAACCAGAGATGGGGTTGAAGAGAGTAACGGACGAGCCAACATTTACAATCTCTCTTGTTTGCTCTCCATCCCTTCGCTGAAGATATTGGTGGCAGCCTAACTGCAAAACTGATGCTGATTTGAGGATTAATCCGTCAATCGCTTTCCCAACCAAGAGCTTTTGACTTAGGAATGCCAAATGCATAACCTTTCCCTATTTTAACAGTCCAGTGGGCGCCTTTCAATGCAGCCTACTGAGCTTTTGATACCTTTGAGCTTCAAGAAGCAAGGCACAGCAAGGTAGACATTTTTCCCCATTAAGTGAGCCAAAAACATTCTTCCAAATACTCTCTTACAGTCCAAATTCAGAAAAGCAGGTGTTGCTAGGACGTAACTCCTGCGAGTCCTTTGGACTGCAAGGCGATCAAACTGGTTAGTTCTAGAGGAGATCAACCCTGGCTGCTCTTTAGGAGGCCAGATCCTGAAGAGGAAACTCAAATACTTTGGCCACCTAATGAGAAGGAAGGACTCCCTGGAGAAGAGCCAAATGCTGGGAATGATGGAGGGCAAAAGAAGAAGGGGACAGCAGAGAATGAGGTGGCTGGATGGAGTCACCAAAGCAGTCAGCGTAAGCTTCAGTGGATTCCAGAGGATGGTAGAGGACCAGAAGGCCTGGAAGAACATTGTCCATGGGGTCGCGATGGGTTTGACACAACTTTGCAACTAACAACAACTACTCTAAAATCTATTAAGTGTAGCTTGGAATATTGGAATTTTGGAACACGTGAAATATTGCATCCAGTTCAGAGGTGGGTTCCTACCAGTTTGCACCTATTCGGTAGAACCAATTCGTCAAATCTACCGCACCGGTTAGAAGAGGTTCCACCAGTGGACCCGGAAAGGAGGCCACACCTACAGAAGAGGTTCCAAATTTTTTTGAAACCCACCACTGGTCCTTGGATATGATTATTCTACACGATCATGCTCCTATTTATAAAACTCAGCTCCTCTGTGAAAGGTAAGGATGACTACTGCGTTTGTGGTGCAATCAGAACATTGCGTGTGTTGAAGTTGTTTTAACGCAAACCAAAGATGCCTTTTAAAAAACAAGTTTACATCATATTCTTATGCATGTCAGTGCTGTGTGTGAGGTAATTTAAGGTGGTTCTGACAAGTGTCGTCAGCATCTTCATATCCTGTCACATGGGCGGCAAGCCACTCCCACAAAGGAGGCCACACCCACAGAGTAGGTGCGAACAATTTTTGAAACCCACCACTGATCCATTTGTGGTCCCTATGATATAAGAAAAGATGTGGAGACTCTAGAAAGAGTGCAGAGAAGAGCAACAAAAATGATTAGGGGACTGGAGGCTAAAGAACAGTTGCAGGAACTGGGTATGGCTAGTTTAATGAAGAGAAGGACTAGGGGTGACATGATAGCAGTCTTCCAATATTTGAGGGGATACCAGAAAGAAGAGGGGGTCAACCTATTCCCCAACCTGAAGGTGAGATATGGACAACTTGATGGACAAGTTGCATAAGTGTTTTCTCATTTGGTTTTTCAAACCCCTCTAATTAATAGGCAGTTGATACATAATTATATTCACTATTGATGCTAAAGTCTTATACTTATGCCTTATGTTTACTTAATCCAGTAAAACACCTAATGGCCAGGGTATGAAATAAGGTTGAAAACATAGTCTCCAAAAATTCAGTTCCGTAAATGTCAGCTTCCAAGGGGAAAAGAAGTTTTTTATACCTTATGATCCAGTTTCAAGGTAATGTGTTTTATCCCCATTATTATTTCTCTGATGTGTAATGCTTATTAAAATTTGATTCAATACACCTCCCTGAGAATTTGATGCTATCACTATAAAATTCTTGCAAGCAATAATCTTCCACTATTTTGCCGCTGCTGAGTCTTTTTTTTCTAACAAGAATCACAATATTTCTTCTTGAAATAATATTGAACTCACCATATCCTATGGCCACATCTCCAAAAAAGGCTTTGAGGCTTTGAATGGCAGGGAGTTTATTGTAATACAATGCATCTGCTCTGCAACTATCTATTAAAATCAATTAGCCCTTTTATTTCCATACATTTTTGCAGTTCACAATTTGCTTGGAGATCCTCTAAGGTTCGTATCATATGTTTCTCCCAGTCATTTGCAAGTGATCATGATTGTGACATCAAATAGTTGGTAATACTCTCAGATTCAGTTAATTCCTTTATCATGGGTTAATAGGAAGGGAAATCTGAGCAGCTTCATAACAGCAAGTGGGATTGTATCTAGATTGATTTCTTCTGCTATAGTGCAAGAAACTTCTTGAACATGCCTTTTGCAAAATTAATTTGAAGCATCATCTACATCTTTTTGTATGGATCTTTGGCCTGCCACACTTTCTATTATTCTACTATGCATTTTCTATTGTGGGAAAATGGGAAAGGGGGTTGTACGGAGTTAGATGCTATGTAACTATAACAACATTCTTTCTAGAAAGTCAAGGTCATCCTTTGTCTTTGCACCTCTGCACCTGACCGGAGCTGGATGGGTGGAACTGCCAGCATGGCAGTGGGAGATTGGACCATGTAATGGACTGGTGGGTGTGGAGACAAGATCTTGAACTTTCAGCTGGATTTTTCTAGATGTGCCAAAACAGCTCTCTTAATAAATTGTAACTTTGAGGAACACTTTGCCTCGGACTCTGATGCTATTTGGAACCCTGACAGGCTGGTTCGGAGAACCTCCAAATTCCATCTGTGGCTGACCCCTCCCACCCCTCACACACACCCCTTGCCCCTCCCAGGAGTCTCCATGCAACCCATTTTGGATGCAAGATAAGTGCAGGGCCGTCGCGGAGGCCCAAGGGGGGAAATGTCCCCCCTCTGATGCCCGACTAGGTCACACCCACCATGGCCACACCCACCCATCAACCAGGCAGAGAACCCATTGCTGAAATTTTCAAAGGTCAGCCCTGGTCCAGGGGAAACCGTGATGGAAAATAAAGACAATTTTGTTAACTTTGTGCAGTGCGGCATAGCGCTCGCGATGGTAGGAATCTCTACAGCCAACTCAGCTGCTAGACGGCTATTTTGCTGTTGTCGTCAAAGTTGTGAAACGTAGATTGCTATGTTAAAAGTAAGTCCATTTGTTACATTTTCATACTTTGAGTATATATATATATATATATATATATATATATATATATATATATATATATATATGTATGTATGTATGTATGTATGTATGTATGTATGTATGTATGTATGTATGTATGTATGTATGTATGTATGTATATTTAACACTGGGTATTCTGAGATCTGAAAATAACCTCAAGGGTTCCTCCAGGGACAGAACAGAAAAGGAGAAAGGAGGAGAAAAATTGATAGTCTCAGACCCTCTTCAGTTTTCCTTTTCTTCTGAGTTTAACTTGTGCACTTCAGATTCTCACCTGATTTGCTTCCTCACCATAACAAAGAAGCCTACGCCACGGCTCGTACTTGGGAAAACAGAAAAGACTTACGGAAGTAAGGTTCTGTGCAATGAAGTGCTTTATTTTGTTTCCTTTCCTTTCATTCATATTCCGTATCAAAAATATGTGTGTGTTCCAGCATAACTCTGGAACGCCTCGAGCAATTTCAACCAAACTTGGTACACAGATGACTTGCTCTCTGGAAAAAAAATACTGTGTGGGTAAGACACCACTAACACCCCTCAGGGTGTGTGTTCTGTTAAGATACAGCCTGTTGTGCCTTCAAAAGGCTTCTGCTGTGCTGCCATAAAGTGGCTTCTACTGTGCAGCACAGTGGAGTTTCCATGGTAACGGCTTCACAATACTCCACAAGGGGGCTCCCTCTGGTAAGGAGGAAAATCCAACATTAGAAATTGCGTTTGGTCCTGACATTTTCCCCTTATAAAGAAATACCCAGGCAACGCCAAGTTATCAGCTAGTAAACAAATTAAACAAAAAAAGACTAGAACTGGGGGAGGGGGGATTTGTGTGATTGAACAAAAGTGCATGGGTGTCACGCCCAATGCTTCGAATGATGGCACAATGACTATGACATCTCTTGGGTGGCCTCCTAATGTACAGGGATGTAGATTATGTGTCTAAGGTTGTGTTCTTAGCTTACGCTTGACTTAGCTGAGGATATCTTTTGTATCTTAGTTGGTGCTGTCTTTTCTTCTGGAAACTTCAATTAACCCAGTCGTGAACTGCACACATATCTTACTTGAATCGAAGCCAATGAGTAATTTTCTTGGGAAGACCGTTTCACTTTGCTCCACTTTGATTCGTCTGGGTGCAAAGCTTATTAAACAACCCTCTTTGCAGATCAGCTTGGTGCTACATGACATAGAAGGAGACGGTACCCCATCTAAGGATAGATTTGGATGTCAGAAACAGTCACGGATGGCGGGCAATCATGTTCCAACTTCATCCTGTTCGCTGGGCCTCAAAATGGTCCAATTACACATGTTCAGAGGCAGCCTTATGAAAATGGATTGGTAAGGACAGCCTTGCCCTTGGCTTCTTCCATCAGAGTCTCTCTTGGTAGCCCAACACTGGCAGCCGTTAGTCAAGCAAAGTACAGAAGTCGCCTTCCTGTCCAAGACTGGGACTTTGTAGGTGAGAACAGGGCTTTGTTATTTGTACACGGTGATATATAATGTGATTATATACCAATATGTGATATGTATAATATGTATAATTGTAGGGTACAGTAGGTATAAACATTTATGTTGCAAGTCGCTCATATTATGTTGTAAGCCCTTCAGTGCCATCTCATATGAAGCAGGATATAAATTCGATCAATAAAATAAAGAAATGGTCATGGAAGATAGATAGACAGATAGACAGATAGACAGATAGACAGATAGACAGATAGACAGATAGACAGATAGACAGATAGACAGATAGACAGATAGACAGATAGACAGATAGACAGATAGACAGATAGACAGATAGACAGATAGACAGATAGATAGATGAGAGAAGGATGGGTGGATGGAAGGAAGGAAAGAAGGAAGGAAGGAAGGAAGGAAGGAAGGAAGGAAGGAAGGAAAAGAATGGAGGGAGGGGTTGATGATTGAAAAGATTATATCTATCTAACTATCTAGCTAGCGAGAGAGAGAGAAATAGAGAGAGAAAAGAAGAAGAAGAAGAAAAGAAAGAAAGAAAGAAAGAGAAAGAGAGAAAATGGAGGGAGTGGTGGATGGATAGAAATATAATCTATCTATCTATCTATCTATCTATCTAGTTATTTAGTTAGCTATCTATCAATCTAGTTAGCTAGCTAGCGATAAATAGATAGATGAGAGAAGAAAGAAAGAAAGAAAGAAAGAAAGAAAGAAAGAAAGAAAGAAAGAGAAAGAGAGAAAATGGAGGGAGTGGTGGATGGATAGAAAGATTATCTATCTATCTATCTATCTATCTATCTATCTATCTAGTTATTTAGTTAGCTATCTATCAATCTAGTTAGCTAGCTAGCGATAAATAGATAGATGAGAGAAGAAAGAAAGAAAAAAAGAAAGAAAGAAAGAAAGAAAGAAAGAAAGAGAAAGAGAGAAAATGGAGGGAGTGGTGGATGGATAGAAAGATTATCTATCTATCTATCTATCTATCTATCTATCTAGTTATTTAGTTAGCTATCTATCAATCTAGTTAGCTAGCTAGCGATAAATAGATAGATGAGAGAAGAAAGAAAGAAAGAAAGAAAGAAAGAAAGAAAGAAAGAAAGAAAGAAAGAAAGAAAGAAAATGGAGGGAGGGGTGGATGGGTAGGTAGAAAAAAATGATATCTGCCTGCCTGCCTGCCTGCCTGCCTGCCTGCCTACCTACCTACCTACCCACCCACCCACCCACCCACCTACCTACCTACCTACCTACCTACCTATTTATCTATGCTGGTTTAAAATGGAATTTGCTGTGCCTCAATTGAGTGATCTTGCTTTATTCTGTTTTCAATTGTCAGTCAAGACAATTGCTTAAGAACTTCCCACGGCTCCATCTTGTTCCAGGTGCATCACCTACTGACTTGAGAACCCGAAAGCATGCAATTTGTCATTTATTTGGAGTTACCAAGAAGAGTAATAATTATTGTGCTGCAAAACCTGAATAGGCTTTGGAGGCTGAAATTAGTCCTTGAGTCAATATTTCAGTGCACGCAGTCCTATCCTCCTTTCGATTTTTAGAAATCCTCCCTTTCCAATGCGGAGCAAAGTGGGATGACGCAGGTAGCTACCTGAAACACTTCCTTACGAATCCACATGGAGTCCTTTCCACTTTCTCATAACTGACACCTGGATTTAACTGCACTCCGCGGAGGAGCTGTGCCAGTGTCTTGGCTTCCAAGAATTTCGAAAAAGCTGGTACATAACAGGCTCCTCCATAAAAGAAAGAGAGGATGATTGCAGATCTCATCTCATCATCCAGAGCAACCTGGGCAGATTTGAATACCGTATTTTTCAGAGTATAAGACACACTTTCCCCACCCCCACCTTTAAAAAAGTGGGTGGAAATCAGAAATGGTATTCAGCAGGTTCTGATCAGTTTTGGAGAACCGGTAGCAGAAACTTTGAGTAGTTCGAAGAATGGGCAAATACCACCTCTGGCTGGCCCTGCCCCCATCTATTCTCTGCCTCCCGAGTTCCAGCTGATTGGAAGGGAATGGAGATTTTGCAGTATCCTTCCCCTGGAGTGAGAAGGAAATGGGGATTTTGCAGTATCCTTCCCCTGGAATGAGGAGGGAGTGGAGATTTTGCAGTATCCTTCCCCTGGAGTGTGGAGGGAATGGAGATATTACAGTATCCTTCCCCTGGAGTGGGGAAGAAATGGGGATTTTGCAGTATCCTTCCCCTGGAATGGGGAGGGAATGGAAATTTTGCAGTAACCTTCCCCCGGAGTGTATTACAGTATTCTTCCCCTGCCACACCCACCAAGCCACACCATGACCACCAAGCCACACCCACATAACTGGTAGTAAAGAAATTGAAACCTATCACTGCTTCCAACTCTGTTATTCTGAATGTAGCTGGCCAATCCAGTGTATTCTTCCTCTGGAGTGGGGAGGGGATAGAGATTTTGCAGTATCCTCCCCCTGGAGTGGGGAAGGAATGGAGATTTTGCAGTATCCTTCCCCTGCAGTAGGGAGGGAATGGAGATTTTACAGTATCCTTCTCCTAGAGTGGGGAGGGAATGGAGATTTTGCAGTATCCTTCCCCTGAAGTGGGGAGGGAATGGAGGTTTTGCAGTATCCTTCCCCTGGAGTGGGGAGGGAATGGAGATTTTGCAGTATCCTTCCCCTGGAGTAGGGAGGGAATGGAGATTTTGCAGTATCCTTCCCCTGGAGTGGAGAGGGAATTGAGATTTTGCAATATCCTTCCCCTGGAGTAGGGAGGGAATGGAGATTTTGCAGTATCCTTCCCCTGGAGTAGGGAGGGAATGGAGATTTTGCAGTATCTTTCCCCTGGAGTGGAGAGGGAATTGAGATTTTGCAATATCCTTCCCCTGGAGTGGGGAGGGAATGGAGATTTTGCAGTATCCTTCCCCTGGAGTAGGGAGGGAATGGAGATTTTGCAGTATCCTTCCCCTGGAGTGGAGAGGGAATTGAGATTTTGCAATATCCTTCCCCTGGAGTGGGGAGGGAATGGAGATTTTGCAGTATCCTTCCCCTGGAGTAGGGAGGGAATGGAGATTTTGCAGTATCCTTCCCCTGGAGTGGAGAGGGAATTGAGATTTTGCAATATCCTTCCCCTGGAGTGGGGAGGGAATGGAGATTTTGCAGTATCCTTCCCCTGGAGTAGGGAGGGAATGGAGATTTTGCAGTATCTTTCCCCTGGAGTGGAGAGGGAATTGAGATTTTGCAATATCCTTCCCCTGGAGTAGGGAGGGAATGGAGATTTTGCAGTATCCTTTCCCTGCTGTGCTCACCACCATCGAACCGGCAGTACAAACGTTTGAATCCCACCACTGATGGAAATATCTATGCATCTTATACAGTGAATATTGCAGCGAGGGAGTTGGGGTGGCGGTGATCAGCTGTTCTAGAATGGACTGCAGTGGTGGCAAATGTGGTGCCATTTATCTGCTGATGCTATTTCTCCATCAAATGAGAGAATATGAATCCTTGATCTAACATAGATCAACCTATCCAAAACCTCTCTTCTTTCAGCCAGTCTAGGATCTTTCAAAGTCTACCATAGTTTTCAAACAATCAAGGCAGATAATTTCTGGGAATGCTCACCCTAGGAAATTATAACGGCAGTAAAGAAAAATGCAAATGCTTTACTGTAGAATCATAAAGGGGGAAAGAAAATGTCATTGCAATTCAGTTCCCGGAGCAAAAGCAGATGTCTAATGATTTTCCTAAAGAAAACTTTGGAAGTAAAGGAACCATTGTCCTTGCCCTTTTCAGGGAAGTGTAGTTCATGTCTCACTGTGTGACCCGTCAAAACCGCGGTCGACAAAAGCGCGATCGACGAAAGCGCGCATTTGACGTCATCACAGCGCGACGAAAAAAAGTAAAAATTGAAATAAAAATTAAATTAAAGCAAGCCGATTCACATAAAGGTAAGGGTTAGGTTTAGGGTTAGGGTTAGGGTTAGGGTTAGGTTAAGGGTTAGGGTTAGGTTTAGAGCGTTAGGGTTACGTTTAGCGTTAGGTTAAGGGTTAGCGTTAGGTTTAGCGTTACGTTAACGGTTAGGTTTAGGGTTAGATTTAGGGTTAGGTTAAAAGTTAGGTTTAGGGTTAGGTTTAGGGTTAGGTTTGGGGGGGGGGGTAGGGTAAGGTTTTCGCTTTATTTTTACATTTTTCGATCACAGCGCGATGTTTTCGTCGCGCTGTGATGACGTCAAATGCGCGCTTTCGTCGACCGCGATTTTGTCGTCCGTCTCACTGATTGGGAATTCTATGAGTTAAAATCCACAGCAAGCTTAGGGGAGTAACAATATGAGGAAAGCTCATTGTAGCACATGTATTAGTAAGGACTACTGGAGGACTTTGATTCTGGCAAATTTCAGTATCATTATCTTTTAGCGACCCCATAATCCCTTGCAGGAGGGAATCTGGGCAATTGGCTGCAGTCCCCATCTGCGGTGAACTTGGAGCCCAGGAAAATAAAATCTTTCACTACTTCCATTTCTTCCCCATCTATTTGCCAGGAATTGAGAGGGCCATGCTCTTAGTTTTCTTAATGTTGAGAGACCGCCTCCTGCCGATTACCTCTCTGAGACCAATTAGATCGCACAGGTTGGGTCTCCTCCGGATTCCATCTGCCAGCCAATGTCGGCTGGCGACTCCCCGGGGGAGAGCCTTCTCTGTTACAGCTCCGGCCCTCTGGAACGAGCTCCCTGTTGAGATCCAGACCCTTACTACCCTCC
Organism: Thamnophis sirtalis; assembly: GCF_051295495.1. Taxonomy (NCBI): domain Eukaryota; kingdom Metazoa; phylum Chordata; class Lepidosauria; order Squamata; family Natricidae; genus Thamnophis; species Thamnophis sirtalis. The sequence goes on along the minus strand of NW_028261390.1, from coordinate 67,940,332 downwards.
CGGCCTTCCGCAAAGCCACCAAGTCCTGGCTGTTCCAGCAGGCTGGGGGGAGCTGAGAAGCATCTACCTCCACGGAAATTGTGAATGTTGGTTTTGTTTTTTAATATGTTGTCTTTGTCTCATTCCCCCCTTTCCCTTGTCTTTTGTGAGTCCTCCGGGAGTGGGCGGCATACAAGACAAATAAATTAATAATAATAATAATAATAATAATAATAATAATAATAATAATAATAATAATATAATGTTGACTTTCAAGCCATCTTTTGCACTCTCCTTCTTCACCCGCATCAATGGGCTCTTTAGTTCCTCTTCACTTTCCACCATTAGTGTTGCATCATCTGCATATTTGAGGTTGTTGATATTTCTCCTGGCAATCTTAATTCCAACTTTTGATTCATCTAGCCCCGCCTTTCTCATGATGTGCTCTGCATTTATAAGTTAAACAGGCAGGGAAACAGTATACCGCCTTGCCACACTCCTTTCCCAATTTTGAACCAATCAGAGCTTCCTTGTCTAGTTCTCACTGTTGCTTCTTGACCTCCTATAGGTTTTTCAAGAGACAAAGAAGACGGTCTGCTACTCCCATCTCTTTAAGAACTTGCCATAATTTGTTGTGAGCCACACAATCAGAAGCGTTAGCATAGACAATGTAGCAGAAGTAGATTTTTTTTTCCCTAGAAAATCCTAGCTTACTCCATGATCCAGTGTATGTTGGCAATCTGAATGTTTGAATGTTTATTTCATTTATATGCCGCCCTTTTCCCCCCCGAAGGGGGACTCAGGGCGGCTCACAACTCAAACCAGGGAAGGGGGGGATACAGACAAATTAACAACAACACAAAAACAATACATGATTTAAAAACACACAACAATCATACCATTCGAGGCGGGGGCAACGGTTCTTTAGCCCCAGGCCTGTCGGAACAGCCAGGTTTTAAGGGCTTTGTGGAAGGCCTGGAGGGTGGTGAGGGTGCGAATCTCCACGGGGAGTTCGTTCCAGAGGGTCGGAGCAGCCACAGAGAAGGCTCTCCTCCGGGTAGTCGACACTGGCCGGCGGATGGAATTCGGAGGAGGCCTAGTCTGTGGGATCTAATCAGTCTGGTGGAGGTAATTGGCCGCAACTGATCTCTAGTTCCTCTGCCTCTTCGAAATCCTGCCTGTACTTCTGGTAGTTTTAGGCCCAGCATACTGCAGGAGCCTAGCTTGTAGGATGTTGAGCATAACTTTACTAGCATGTGAAATGAGCGCAATGGTGCGGTAGTTTGAACGTTCTTTGGCATTGCCCTTCTTTGGAATTGGCAAGTAAACTGACCTTTTCCAATCCTTTGGCCTCTGTTGGATGTTTATTATAGGTATAGCTCTTCCACTCTTCACGTTGAAATGGCTGGGAGATTAAAGAGTGTGTTCTGACTTTCAGAAGACAATAGAACACAATACTTGGGAACCTAAACCAACAGATCCTGGCATTTTGAGTGTTTCTATCCTGTAAGCTGCCAGAACTGATGCAGCCTGGAAGGGCTTTGGGTGAGGATCAAATATTTTATAGCCAAGCCTGGCTTTTCTCCACCTATATATATATTTTTTAGCATTTGAACCAAATAGGGCATGGAATTCAAGCTATCACTTTCCTCTGCAGTTTTCCTGCTGGGACTGACAGTATTTGGCTCCCAAATTGGGGAAAGGCAGCTTATTCACACATATCAAATCAGTCTTATTGAATTAATTTTACTTCCAAATGCTAAATACCTTCTAGAAAAACCCTTTGCCACCTCGGTCCAAATGGAATATAGTTGGACAAATAACTGGCATGTTTGAGGGCAAAAATTAGCCCTGGACAATATTAGCAGTGGAAACCTTTACATGCATGAATGACCAGAAGACTGAGTAGGACAGAGGAAGAGATTCAACAAATGGGCCATAAAGTCCACGAGAGACAGAGTGAGATACAGAGGTGGTATTCAGCAGGTTCTGACCAGTTTTGGAGAACCGGTAGTAGAAATTATGAGGAGTTCGAATTACCCCACCCCATCTATTCTCTGCTTCCCAAATCCCGGATGATCAGGAGGAAATGGGGATTTTTTCAGTAACCTTCTTCTGGAGTGGGGAGGGAATGGAGATTTTACAGTATCCTTCCCCTGCCATGCCCACCAAGCCACACCCACAGAACTGGTAGTAAAAAAATTGAATTCCAGCACTGGTGAGATAGATAGATAGATAGATAGATAGATAGATAGATAGATAGATAGATAGATAGATAGATAGATAGATAGATAGATAGATACATAGATAGATAGATGATAGATAGATAGATAGATAGATAGATGATAGATAGATAGATAGATAGATAGATAGATAGATAGATAGATAGATAGATAGATATGATGGATGGATGGATGGATGGATGGATGGAAGGAAGGAAGGAAGGAAGGATGGATGGATGGATGGATGATGGGTGGATGGAAGGAAGGAAGGAAGGAAGGAAGGAAGGAAGGAAGGAAGGAAGGAAGGAGAGAGATAAACAGAGGTGATAGGTACGTAGGCAGACAGACAATAGGAAGGCAGATGATAGATGGATGGAGAGGGGGGAGGGAGAAAGAGGGGGGAGGGAGGGAGTGGGAGGGAGGGAGTGGGAGAGAGTGAGAGAGAGTGAGAGAGAGAGAGAGAGAACTAAACAATTGTTTCACTTTTCTTGTCACTACTGAGTTTCTTTGGAGAAGAGAACTATCCAGCTCATCTATAGCAATAGCAGTTAGACTTATATACCCATTCATAGGGCTTTCAGCCCTCTCTAAGCGATTTACAGAGTCAGCATATCGCCCCCCACAGTCTGGGTCCTCATTTCACCCACCTCGGAAGGATGGAAGGCTGAGTCAACCTTGAGCCGGTGAGATTAGAACCGCTGAACTGCAGATAACAGTCAGCTGAAGTGGCCTGCAGTACTGCACTCTAACCACTGAGCCACCTCGGCATCTCAAGTACCCTCATCGTCCCAAGGACCAAAAAAAATCAGTTACTATTGAAATGAGGTCAATGTTTTAATTTTACTCTACCAATGGAGTGAGGTGGAACAATGCATTTTAACATATAACAGGTAGTGTATGTCTAGGTACAGAGATATATACCCATCAGGGCAGTGAACACATTTTAATTATAACAGTCGCTGCCCCATCCAAATACTGCTGTGTTGTTTCCTCCTAAATAACTCTAAAATATCTAAAGGAGGGAGGAGGGAAGGAAACCTGAACATGCTGAGACATCCAAACTTCTTCCAAAATAGGCTGGGGAGGTGAGGTTGCCATACCATGAATGTGTTCCCTTCTCAACTCCAGCAAAGGATGCTCCATCCATTCAGACACTTTGCATCTGTTAAGTTGGTCCCCTTTGGTATTTTAATTAAATAAAGGAGGTTAATGGCTGTGAAAACGGCTTGTCCTGGCACCGTCAGCGATGGTGTTTGCAAACTTTGGAAGCTCTAACCTGAATAATTAGCTCAGTGCACCACAGCTTCTGAGCTGAGCTTCTGCAAGCTCTTGAATCCAAATGGGATTTTGACTTTTTAGTCCTGTGCAGGATAAGTTTGTTTTTGAAGTTGTCACACTTTTAAGGAACAAGCCTGGGAACCGTTGCTGCTCTACACCACCAAACCATCATTCGAATAACTGAGATAATAGCTTTCCGACTGTGGGAAGAAATGCCCATCGGGGTTCAGTTCCAAGTGGGGAGAAAGACCCTAGAAACATGGAGGCTGCTTGGAAGGATGGTTTTTAATGGTGGACAGGATCACATGCCTTGAAGATGTTGGGTGAAGAAGGAAAAAATGGGAAGAGATGCTGAGGGTCCCCGAGTTTTATACTCTATCTGGGCTTTTGAATTTTGAGCTTGTATTCTGATTGGTTGTCAGACTCCCATGGGGTCATGCAGGGCAGTGGTGGGTTTCAAAAAAGTGGGTGTGGCCTCCTTTGTGGGAGTGGCTTGCTGGCCACATGACCTGGTGGGAGTGGCTTGCCGGCCATGTGTTCTCTCTCTCTCTCTCCCTCTCTCTCTCTCTCTCGCTCCTTCATTTTGTCTCTCTGTCCCTTTTTCCTTTTTTTCTTTCATCTCTCTCTCACTTTTTCTTTCTTTTTTCTTTTCTTCTTTCTTTCTTTCTTTCTTTCTTTCTTTCTTTCTTTCTTTCTTTCTTTCTTTCTTCCTTCCTTCCTTCCTTCCTTCCTTCCTTCCTTCCTTCCTTTCTCTTCTCTCTCTGAGTCTGTCTGTCTGTGTTTGTGTGTGTCAGTGGTGGGTTTCAAAAGTTTTTGGAACCTCTTCTGTAGGTGTGGCCTGCTTTCTGGTGCAACCTCTTCTAACCAGTTCGGTAGATTTGACGAACCGGTTCTACCGAACTGGTGCGAACTGGTAGGAACCCACCTCTGATGCAGGGGCAACTCTGCAGGCTGTCCTGAGTCCCAAGCTTGGCTGACTCTTGCTGGGTAATGTAATCTTTCCAGGTGCCATGTGGTGAGATGGGTAGAGGGCTTTGAGCAATTCTTACTATGACTCTGCCTGAAGGAGGTAGATCTTTGTTTTGGAGAATTGACTGGCTCAGGCCTTAAATGGCCCGTTGACAAAGGTAGGGAGCTTAAATATCTCATACTTCTAGGAAAGGGGTGGGTGACAACTTCCTACACAACAGTCTTTATCATTACTCTATCCCAACCCTCCATTCCAATATGGTCTACGACGGGAGGGACAGGAATATATAAGGGGGTCGGGGGTTGGGTGCAGGTAGAAACGCATCTATAGAGAGATGCAACACAGAATGATAGGGTTGGAAGGGACCTTGGAGATCTTCTAATCAAGCACCTCTGCTCGAGCAGGAGACCCTCTACCTTTGATCGTGCATGACCTGACAAATGCGTGCATGACAATAGCGTGCCGACAAAACTGCGGTGAAAAAAATGTGACGTCATAAACACGCCCACAACAACACGCCCACAAAACCGCACCCACAAAAGCGTGATTTCAGTTAAGGTAAGGGTTAGGTTCAGGGTTAGGTTCAGGATTAGGTTTAGGGTTAGGTTTAGGGTTAGGTTTAGAACTCGTGGTTATTACTTGTTCATTGAAGGTGTGCTTTTGTTAGCACGCTGTTGTCGGTGCGTTTCTGTGCTCATTCGTCGGCACGATTTAGAACTTGCAGTTTTCTCGCTGTGGTTCATCAGCGCGCTTTTGTCGAGTGCACATTTGTTGGTGAACCTAATGGTGAACCCATGCCTACAGGTGGCACACAAAGCCCTCTTTGTGGGCGCACCAGCCATCACCCCAGCCCCCTTCCACTGTGCATGTGCGTGCATCTCCTGCCAGCCACCTGGTCTTCAGGTTCTCTGCTGTGGGGGTGGGGTGCACGCGGGGGACGTAAGTGCATGCATGCGCGCAAGTGGGGGTGCTTGCCTTGCATTTTGGGGGCCTCGTGCAACATCCCTGCACTCCATTTTCCAGGTAGGTGCAGGAGGCCTTCCAGGACCAAAACGGGGTGAGAGGGCATCACACGTGCCTGCATGGAGGCATTGCGAGGCGTCGCGAGGGCATTGAATTATGGGTGTTTCGACACACGGTGACAAAAAGATTAGCTATCGCTGTCCTAAACCATTATGGAAAAATGGCTGTCCAGTCTCTTCTTGAAAACCTGCAGAGATGGAGCCTCCACACATTCTGGAAGCAAGCTGTTCCACTGATTGTTCTCACTTTTAGGAAATTCTTCTTCGTTCTAGTTAGACCCTTCTTTAATGATCTTCCACCTGTTGCTGCTTATCCTGCTCTGAGTTATTTGGGGATAGGTCAACCCCCTTCTTCTCTGTGACAGCCCATCAATTGCTGGAAGACTATTATCATATTACCCCAGTCCTTCCGTTCATTAAATAGACATATCTCGTTCTCCCAGTCATCCATCATAGCTTTTGTTGTCTGCTTCTTATAATGTAGATCCAGCCTAGTTCAGATATTCGACATTCATCTCTAGAGGAGGATGCTACGTTCTAACCTCAGCCATGGATGCTTAATGTGGAATCTCGGTTCCAAAACTTGGAATAAAGTAAAATGGGCTCATTTGAGTTCAAAACACAGAAAAGTTGATTATTGTTACATCTAGGTACAAGAATCTAACAACTAAAGGTCAACATAAGCGACTGCCTGGAAGACTCCTAGATGGGGGCTGAAAGGCAGAAGGGAAGCAGTATGCTCCCTCCCATATTTGGCCAGATCAGGTGCTTTGACAGAAGTGGGGGAGAAAAACCCTTAATCTCTCCCCTGGCTCAGCTAATAAAGGGAGGAGAACCTGTGGCTTAGAGGTAAATACAACTGTCTAATATTTAAACAGCTGAAGTTTGAATCCCAGCAAGGGTATGGCTAGCCAATGAGAGCTAAATAGATTGAAATAGATGTATACTAGTCTGTCAGTCTGTCTATATTCTGTCTTTCTGTCTATATTCTGTCTTTCTGTCTTTCTGTCTTTCTGTCTTTCTGTCTTTCTGTCTTTCTGTCTTTCTGTCTTCATGTCTTTCTGTCTTTCTGTCTTCCTGTCTTTCTGTCTTTCTGTCTCTCTCTCTGTAGCGTAGCATAGGATAGCATAGCATAGCATAGCATTAGTATAGAGTGGTGCAGTAGTGCAGTGGCCTAGGGGTGGAGCTCTCGCCTTACAACCAGGAGGCTGTGAGTTCAATCCTAGGTAGAGATAGAACAGAGGTGGCATTCAGCCAGTTCTGACAGACTCTGGAGAACCGGTAGCGGAAATTTGAGAGTGGGGAGGGAATGGGGATTTTGCAGTATCCTTCCCCTGCCACACCCACAGAACTGGTAGTAAAAAAAAAATTTGAATACCAGCACTGAGGCAGATATTTCTGTTTCTGGGCATAATCATGATATATCTGCTGAACAAAACTCCTCATTGGCAACAGGAAGGGCATCGGGCCAGTAAACATTCTGCTAGCTCCATGCAGGGATTATGGGGTTGTTAAAGGAAGATGAATAGCGCAAACTGCTGAATAACTCTTAAAAATGCAAATACCTGGGATTATGCTGCATTATATTATGAAATGTCTTTAGCAATCCATTTTTAGGAGCGGGGGGGGGGGAGATGGCTTAGGCATATTTTTTTTCAGGATTTCAAATAAAGTCTCCACTCTTCCTTAAATCACCATTTCAAGAGAAGGTTATCTTTACCTGTATGCTCAGGGGTTTTTCTTTTTTTCCCCCCTAATTATTCTTCTAAGTACTTGGGATTTTGATTGAGATGATAAGACACAATTTGCCGCTGTGTGCATCGGCAAATCCATCTTCCTGGGAACAGATGCCCACTGCGAGGACTGGCTCTTCCAGATAAATCTGCTTATTAGCGGCGTGCTGAGCGAGCCACCACGACGATAGTGCCAGAGCTAAGACCACGGTTCCCTAAAGCACGAACACTCCAAACTGGAATGCATCCAATGCTTCAAATGCCAACACTGCTCTCTCTCATCTCATTACGAATTTAAACCATTTAAGTTAGGACGTTATCAATAAGCGGAGGGGGGAAATTTGTGTGCGAAGGCATTCTAAGGTGCTGTCAAAATTCTCAGTGGGGAAAAACGGAGAGAGGTAGCAAATTAAAATATGTCCTGGGGCTTAATTTGGTGGCTGACAGAGAAGGAACTGTAAAATAATGGGGTTTGAAGGAGAATGAAAGCTTCCTTGTTCTTGGACGATCCCAAAAGCTAAGTAGGGTTGATCTTGGATAGCAATAGCAACACCACTTAGACTTACATACCACTTCATCTAGCTATATAAAAACCAGGGACGTGCAGTCACTAGAGGCAAGGGAGGCAGGGCCTCACCAGTCTCCTCAGAGAATGGAAAGGATTTTAAATAATTTTCTTAAAATAATTAAAGCCAGGGTAGTTGCTACCAGATTTCAAGTCACAGTGGCTTGGTGTCTGCTCTCAGTATTAACTAGGAGGAGGCCAGAGAACTAGGGGCCACTTTTGCATAAGGAATTTTTCGCCTTTTAAGAGTTAAGCAAGGGTTAACAAGCAAAGAATTCCTTATGCAAATGAGGCATGTATTCTCTCGCCTCCTGTAGAGGGCATTTTTAGAGGCTTTTTAGAGTTCTCTGGGAGCAACTAGCTCAGTCTGACAGAGCTCTGGCTTTTCAAGAGGGGAGGGCAGGGCAGGGCAGAGTTGAAATTGTCTCTGAAACAGCTGGAAAAGGTGCGTGTGGGGAGGGGGGAGCAATTCAAAAAGTTTGATCGGAAGGCAGCAGGGGAAGGGGGGGTATGGCAGAGGAGCTGCTTTCAAGCCTTTGGAAAATATATCCAATCCAACTTCTGTGTTTGTGTTTGAGAGTGAGTAAATGAGAGAGGGATCAAAGTTCTCTGTGTGCGTGTGTCTTTTTGAGAGAGGGGGGAGGGAGGAAGGAGGGGGAGGGAGGAAGGAGGGGGAGGGAGAAAAAAAAGAATGGGAAAACTTATTTTGCAAGGGGGAAAAATGCTGTCACTTTAAATCGGAACTGAGCATGCCTGGCTGTGGAATTCTGGGAGTTGAAGTTCACAAGTCTAAAAAGTACCTCACCAGGGCTAAAGCTGACTGCACGTCACTGATAAAAACATGTGGGTATATGTATGTGTGTGTGTGTTCCAGCATAACTCTGGAACGCTTCGAGCAATTTCAAACCAAACTTGGTACACAGACAACTTACTCTCTGGAAACAAATACTGGGGGGGGGGTTAAGACACCCCTAAAACTTCTCAGGGTGTTTGATTTGTTAAGATACAGTCTGTTGTGCCTTAAATGGCTTCTACTGTACTGCCGCAAAATGGTTTCTACTGCACAGCGCAGTGGAGTTGCTGTAGTAATGGCTTCACAGCACTCCATAAGGGGGCTCCCTCTGGTAAAAGGGAATAGACAACATTAGAAATTACGTTTGATCAGGACATTTTCCCCCTATAAATAAATACTCAAGCAATGTCGGGTTATCGGCTGGTAGCAATAGCAGTAGACTTATATACCGCTTCATAGGCCTTTCAGGCCTCTCTAAGCGGTTTACAGAGAGTCAGCATATTGCCCCCAACAATCTGGGTCCTCATTTTACCCACCATGGAAGGATGGAAGGCTGAGTCAACCCTGAGCCGGTGAGATTTGAACCGCTGACCTGCTGATCTAGCAGTAGCCTGCAGTGCTGCATTTAACCACTGCGCCACCTACTCAGTGGTAGTGGTGTATAAGTCCAGTTGAGCCAGTCAAGATCAAACTGCTGGCAGTTGGCAGAATTAGCCCGCAATACTGTCTCTTGAAAAAGCACCTTTGGGACAGCTATGACCTGGATGACTGAGAATCTCACTCAGGCTCAAATATTCTTCATAGACACTCAGGCTCAAATATTTTGTACACCTGATTATAATAACATAATACAACATATCATTCCCTGAAATCTACACTCACAGGAATAGATCAATGAAGCACTTTCTTTCCAAGGAACAGTTGGTTCTGATTTAAAGGTACAGCTTTCTATGAACTTGCCCTTCTTTTATTCAATTACTTTTCAAATACTATTGGTGTTTTTTTCTTAGCTTCTGCAATCTTCTTGTAATGAGATGCTTATCCTGCCTAGATATAGGCAGCTCACCTTGTTCTGACCCTGGTTTCCTTAGAAAGCAAGACGCAAAATCTTGGTCGCGACAAAACCTCTTTTATTTACATGACTGTGAATTCCTTTCATCCACAGTCAGCAATGCTTAGCAAACAGTCTTGCAGAGGAATGTTTATCCACATGGACCTTATCTCATTTGGAAGGCTGCCAGATAACTAGTTTTCAAACACAGGGCAAAGCAAAACTCGGCGCAGAGTCCCTTATAATCACAAACAGAACTTTCCAGTACTTGAGAGACCGCCTGCTGCCAATTATCTCCCAAAGACCTGTTAGATCACACAGGGTCGGCCTCCTATGGGTTCCGTCCACCAGCCAATGCCACCTGGCTACCACCCGTGGGAGGGCCTTCTCTGTGGCAGCTCCGGCCCTTTGGAATGAACTCCCCGCGGAGATTCGGACCCTCACCTCTCTCCAGGCCTTTCAGAAAGCCGTCAAAACCTGGCTGTGCCAACAGGCCTGGGGTTGATGAGTTCCCCTCCCCTCTCGACCTGTATGGCTGTATGATTCTTGTTTATTTTAACCATGTGTATTGTGTTTTATGTTCCCTTTTCCCCCTCCGAGTTGTTCGCCGCCCTGAGTCCCTCCCGGAGAAGGGCAGCATACAAATAAACTAAATATGAATCTGAATCTGAATCTGAATGAACGGATTGTTTCCTGCAAAATCCCCATTTCCTCCTGATCAGCTGGGACTTGGGAGGCAGAGAATAGATGGGGGCGGGACCAGTCAGAGATGGTATTTACCGGTTCTCCAAACTAATCAAAATTCCTGCTACCGGTTCTCCGGAAATGGTCAGAACCTGCTGAATACCACCAGTGGTGTGGATGCAGATTTTGGATTAGCTTTGATTCAAGGTCATCTTTACCTTGGCCAGTCAAACTGGGAAAGAGAAGGAGTAGAAGCAGACTCCCTTTCCATCCAGCGCTGGCCATATGCTTTGATTGCTTCTTCAGAGGGTTCCTTGTCTCTTGAGAGCAAGATAAATAACTTGTTTGGGGGGGAGCAGGAGGGAAACAAAATATCTTTGAAGTCATTCAGCATGAAGGGATTTCTCCCGAGGGTTGTGTTGTCGAAGGAAGGCCACCTTAGCAGCAGTAGAGCAGCTGTCTTTGAAAGTCACATATGGATAATTCACAGCTTGCAGTGACACCACTCATGCCATGACGCTTCCTTAATGGCAGTCATCCTTAAGCACTGCAGTTCCTAATTATCTGAACAGCAATGCCTCTTAATTCATGATTGAGTCTTCTCGGAACAAAGAGAATGGCAAGTAGGCATAAAACGTCTGAGGGAGCAGATTCTAGCCTTAAGTTGCAACGATGAACATCCGTTCTGGAAATAGCAGTCCCTTAGAAGTGATCACTGCTCAGCCACCGTCTCGGTATTCTCTTCTCTCAGTCCTGACAAAGCATTTTCATGGATGCCTTCACATTCAGCATCAGAATGCAGCAATCTTATGCAGAATTTTCTGCAGGTTTTGTTGGACTCCATAACATCTGAAGGAATGGAATGGAATAGGATAGGAATAGGATAGGAGTAGCGGAATGAAGAATGAAAAATAGAATAGAATAGGGACAGGGACAAGGATATGATAGGATAGGAATAGGATAGGAATAGGATGGGAATAGGATAGGAGTAGGATAGGAGTAGAGGAATGAAGAATGGAAAATAGAATAGAATAGGGATAGGGACAGTGATAGGAATAGGATAGGAATAGGATAGGAATAGGATAGGAATAGGATAGGAATAGGATAGGAATAGGATAGGAATAGGATAGGAATAGGATAGGAATAGGATAGGAATAGGATAGGAATAGGATAGGAATAGGATAGGAATAGGATAGGAATAGGATAGGAATAGGATAGGAATAGGATAGGAATAGGATAGGAATAGGATAGGAATAGGATAGGAATAGGATAGGAATAGGAATAGGATAGGAGTAGAGGAATGAAGAATAAAATAGAATAGAAAGGAATAGGATAGGATAGGATAGGATAGGATAGGATAGGATAGGATAGGATAGGATAGGATAGGATAGGATAGGGACAGGGACAGGGACAGGGACAAGGATAGATAGATAGGATAGGATAGGGATAGGGATAGGGATAGGGATAGGGATAGGGATAGGGATAGGGATAGGGATAGGGATAGGGATAGGGATAGGGATAGGGATAGGGATAGGGATAGGGATAGGGATAGGGATAGGGATAGGGATAGGGATAGGACAGGACAGGACAGGGATAGGGATAGGGATAGGATAGGAATATAATAGGAGTAGAGGAATGAAGAATAAAAATAGAATAGAATAGAGACAGGGACAGGGACAGGTATATGGATAGGGATAGGGATAGGAATAGAACAGTAGAGGAATGAAGAATAAAAATAGAATAGAATAGAATACGTAGAAATAGGGATAGGATAGGATAGGATAGGATAGGATAGGAATAGGAATAGGAATAGGAATAGGAATAGGAATAGGAATAGGAATAGGAATAGGAATAGGAATAGGAATAGGAATAGGAATAGGAATAGGAATAAGATAGGAATAGAAATAGGAATAGAATAGGAATAGGATAGGAATAGGAATAGGAATAAGATAGGAATAGGAGTAGAGACATGAAGAATAAAAATAGAATGGAATGGAACGGGAACGGAACAGAATAGAGAATTGAATAGAGAACAGAACAGAACAGAATAGAATAGGTTTTTATTGGCCAAGTGTGATTGGACACACAAAGTTCAATCATCGAGGTGGCACAATGGTTAGAGTGCAGTTCTGCAAGCTACTTCAGCTGACTGCTAGCTGCAGTTCGACAGTTGAAATCTCACCAGCTCAAGGTTGAGTAAGTCTTCCATCCTTCTGAGGTGGGTAAAATGAGGACCCTGATTGAGTGGGCAATAGGCTGATTCTGAAAAACCGTTTAGAGAGGACTGCAAAAGCACTATGAAGTGGTATATGTCTATGTGCTCTTGCTATTAACATCTCTACTAGAGACTGGGGATGTCCAAAGATCACAGGATGACATGCAGTGCCGAAAAGGTTAACCATCACTGCCATAATAGCCTCTTCTCGGGCACGTTAGACAACAGATCATAAACATCATCTGTATGGACTTTATCTAAAGAATTGTAATTTCAAATATTTATTCCTTTGTTGGAATGTCTGGACAAGACTTCATTCCCCACCACTCCTCTCTCTGATAACCAGGAGTTACCAAGGTGTAAAATGTAGGAAGAAAGATTTAGTAGGAGGAGGAGGTTTCAGTAGAGCACAACCGGAATTCAAATAGCTTCTCACCGAAGAAAGGAGGGAAGGAAGGAGGGAAGGAAGGAGAGAAGGACAGAAGAAAGGAGGGAAGGAAGGAGGGAATGTAGGAGAGAAGGAAGGGGGGAAGGAAGGAGGAAAGGAAGGGGGAAAGGAAGGAGAGAAGGAGAAAAGAAAGGAGGGAAGGAAGGAAGGAAGGAGGGAAGGAGAGAAGGAGGGAAGGGGAAGGAGGGAGAGAAGGAAGGGGAGTAGGAGAGAAGAAACGAGGGAAGGAAAGAGGGAGGGAGGGAAGAACAAGTAGGACCGTTGTAAGATAAGATGGATCTATGGGACATTAAAAAAGCAATCTTCAAGTATATTGTCAACAGTAGGGGAAAAATTGTTATAAATACATATTATTAATAACAGTTATGAGATCATATAATTGTGAATGTATATATGAAATTGATAAAATAAAATATTTTTTTTAAAAAAATAGCTTCTCACCAGACAAAAGATTCCTACATATTTCATTTGTCTTCAAGATTTCAAGATTCCCAAAAGGCAACCGCACCCCTAGGAGAAGCCACAGTTAATAACTCCGGTCGTTTTATGTAACGCGCTTGATGAGATCATTAACTATTTGGACATGCACACCATGTGCACAGAAAAACAGGGTGGTTTCAACCACCCCCAAATGCCATTTTCCAACTCCCAAGGGTTGGTGGTTATGAATGCCAAACACTGGAAAATATGGGCTTCCTTTTCTTTCCTTTTGCTTTCAACAACAACACCTGCACGAGATAATGGCATAACACCCCATGTGAGAAAGAGCCTTTCATCTGCCAAAGACAATCTAGGCTGGGATAATAATTATCCCTTTGGGAGTCAAGGATAGTAAACTCCAATTCGAAGAGCTTGCATGGATGTATCAACATGGCTGCCCACGGTAAAAGCTAACAGAAGGCCAATGAGCCTGAATAAGCAATCAGCAAAATGCTATTTCGGTGCCACTTTGTTTTTGGGGAGAAAATGGCACACTCTTGGGTGACTTTCTTTAAAAATAATAATAATAATAAAGCTGCATAATCAGAGCCTCTCACATCACTTGATCTCTTGGTGGGCTTGATTTACATCACGCTCGACGGCCAAACACCACGCAAGTAAATGGCTTCCATGGAGCAGCGTTGTGCAATCCTATCTTGCCAGCACAAGAGTTATTGAATAGGAAATTAAATCCCAGATTGGGTAGCCCTCTCATTATTTCCTTATGTGCATCTATCCCATGATGGATTAAAAATTACTTCAGCTTCTCAGGAAGGGAAGCGGAGGCTCAGGGGCTGAGATGCTGAGCCTGTCGATCAGAAAGGTCAGCAGTTTGGCGGTTCGAATCCCTAGCACCACGTAACAGAGTGAACTCCCGTTACTTGTCCAGGCTTCTGCCAACCTAGCAGCTTGAAAGCACGTTAAAAATGCCAGTAGAAAAATAGGAACCATCTTTGATGGGAAGGGAACAGCATTGCGTGCGCCTTCGGGAGTTGAGTCATGCCGGCCACATGACCATGGAGACGTCTTCGGACAGCGCTCTTTGGCTTTGAAACGGAGATGAGCACCGCCCCCTAGAGTTGGGAATGACTAGCACATATGTGCGAGAGAACTTTTACCTTTCACCTAATAGTGGAGGGGCTGCCACACAGAAGGGGGGGGGGAAACCTGTTCTTCAAAGCACGACAAGTAGCAATGGATGGGAGTTTATCAAGGGGAGATCCAATCTAGAACTAAAGAGAAATTTCCTGACAGTTAGAACAATTAATCTGTGGAATGACTTGCCTCCAGCAGTTGTGGGTGCTCCCACAACTAAATTTAATAGATTTATTTTTTATTAAGAAAATTTTTAGTTTTTAATTTAAAACAAGTACAACATCTTTCTTTACATGCTATAGAAAGTGTGTCAGTCGGTCACAAATAAACTAATAATCCTCCACAATCAACAAACATAATTCATGTTAACTCGAACATTTTAACTCAAATATTCATACCTGTCACCATCATCATATATCCATTTTCATTTGACTGTAATTATTATTTTAAAATATTAATAAAGATAATAATCTTAAACAACACATGCCCACACCAGTGGGAAAAGAAAAAAATCAAAAAAGAGGGGGGAAAAAGACAAAAAGAACAAAAGACAAGGTGGGGAAGAAAAAAAAAAACAAAGACAAAAAAAAAGAACAGGTATATATTATTTACTAAAAAAAGTATTTCAGCTGGTTACAACATGTTTTGGTGCATCTCTTCCATTAATTCATATTAATTTAAATATCTTAACTCAAATGTTTACCATATTAACATCATCATACTTCCACTTTTAGTTTAATTTAATAGATTTTTTTTAAAGAACAGATTGAACGGCTATTTCTCCAGAATAGTATAGGATCTCCTGCTTGAGCAGAGGGTTGGACTGGAAGACCTCCAAGTTCTGTTATTCTGCATTCTGTAACTACTCTGGAGACATTGCAAATAGCTAATGTCATAGTTCTGAAATGCAAGCATCCAGCAGTGACATGCGATTGTGTATATACCAGACTGCTGAAATCCCAGTGTTGCATCAAAAATGCTGCATGCTGTCATTTCCCCAACAAAACTGTTCCCCCCTTGTCAATTTAGTCTTCAGATACGTCCTCAGAACATGCTGAGCCCTTGCACTTTGCCTGCAAACAAGTCTGCCTTAATAAATATAAAGTAAAAACGGTATTTTGGCTGCATTTGCAAATCTGTCAATGGGGAAGCACTGCTCGATGCTATGGCTCTGGATGGAATTTGACAAGGAGGGTTTTTTTTTTTGCCAATGACTTAGAACAGGTCTGCAACCTTAAGCACTCAAAGAGCCATTTGGACCCGTTTCCCACCGAAAAGAAAACACTGGGAGCCACAAAACCTGAGTGGGCATGGCCAACTTGCCATCACTCACTACCAAACAGTCACATGACCACCCTAGCCATGCCTACCCAGGTGGTCATTAGGACAGAGAACCAGTTGTTCAAAAACACATTTTTGACCTCTCTCCCCCTCTATCCCTCCCTCTCCCTCCCTCCCTCCCTCTCTCTCTTCCCCCTCTCCCTATCTCCCTCCCTTCCTCTCCCTCTCTCTCTCTATCTCTCTCTCTTCCCCCCTCTCCCTATCTCTCTGTGTCTCTCTTTCTCCCCGCTCTTTCTCACTGTATCTCTCTCCCCCTCTCTCTGTATCTCTCTCTCCGCTCTGTATCTCTTTGTCTCTTTTTTTCTCCCCCTCTCTTTGGATCTCTTTTTCTTTGTCTCTCTCCCCTTCTCCCTCTCCCTGTGTGTCTCTGTCTCTCCCCCCTTTTATCTCCCCCCCTCTGTGTCTCTCTCTGTGTCTCTCCATGTCTCTCTCTCCATGTCTGTCTGTCTCTCTCTCTCTCTCTCTCTCTCTCTCTCTCTCTCTCTCTCTCTCTCTCTCTCTCTCTCTCTCTCTCTCTCTCTCTTCCCCTCTCTCATTCTCATTCTAGGTCCTACAATGTCCCCCTCCCTTTCCTTCAGTGGACCCAGGTATGATTAAGACTTAGGATCTGGTGGCAGAAAAAGAAGAAAGTAGAAATCTTCTACTGAACTTTAAATGTGGAGCTCCGTGGCTCCGTCCATTCATTTCTTTAAATTGCTTCCCATATCAAATTATATGTTTTCAAATCTCTGCATACTCTTCATGTAGACTAGAATAGAATAGAACAGAATAGAATAACAGAGTTGGAAGAGACCTTGGAGGTCTTCTAGTCCAAACCCCTGCTTAGGCAGGAAACCCTACACCACTTCAGACAAATAGTTATCCAACATCTTCTTAAAAACCTCCAGTGTTGGAGAATTCACAACTTCTGGAGGCAAGTTGTTCCACTGATTAATTGTTCTAACAGTCAGGAAATTTCTCCTTCATTCTAAGTTGCTTCTTTCCTTGATGAGTTTCCATCTACTGTTTCTTGTCCTGCCTTCAGGTGCTTTGGGAATAGTTTGACTCCCTCTTCTCTGTGGCAGCCTTTGAGATATTGGAAGACTGCTATCATGTCTCCCCTAGTCCTTCTTTTCATCAGACTAGACGTACCCAGTTCCTGCAACTGTTCTTCATATGTCTTAGTCTCCAGTCCCCTAATCATCTTTGTTGCTCTCCTCTGCACTCTTTCTAGAGTCTTTACATCTTTTCTACATCGCGGTGACCAAAGCTGACTGCCGTATTCCAAGTGTGGCCTTACCAAGGCCTTATAAAGTGTCATTAACTCTTCACGTGATCTTGATTCTTTCCCTCTGTTGATGCAGCCTAGAACTGTGTTGGCTTTTTTGGCAGCTGCTGCACACGGCTGGCTCCTATTTAAACGGTTGTCCACTAGGACTCCGAGATTCCTCTCACAGTTACTACTATTGAGCAAGGGACCACCTATACTGTACCTGTGCATTTTGCTTTTCCTTGCCTAAATGTAGAACCTGACTTTTTTTCACTCTTGAATTTCATTTTGTCCTCCTGTTAGGGTTTTTTTTTCACCTCCCTTTTTCCTTTTCTTTTTTCTTTTTCTGTTGTTCAGTTTTTCTTGAGTTCTTGATCTCTCTTGTACTTTCAGGAGAAGGAATTAGGTTTCCTGCCACTCCTTAAGTGCACACACACATTCACCCACCCCCCTCCTCTCGGCATGTTTCCTCATTCAAAGATGAATAATCAAGTTGAAAACTTCACATTGCGGTACGCTCTCCAGCAAAGCAAGGTGACCTTCTGTCAGATTCCATTAAATTTTTCAATCCTGGGACATCTCACATAACTGAATCTGAATCTTAATTCTCCCTTAAAGGGTGTGCTATGATCTACTTTTACATTGTTTAATATGTAGCTTTCTAAGACACTCCAGCGAGACCATGCAGGGAGAGAAATTTTAACTGTTGTGGTTAAATGGATCCTGGGAAGAATTTCAGATAAATATCAATTTTATAGGTGAGCTGTAATATATATATGGCATAATGGCTAAGACGTTTGCCTAAGATGCAATACAGCACAAGTTCGAATCCCAGCAAAGGTATGGCTAGCTGATGAGAGCTAAATAGCTTGAAATAGATCTATACTAGTCTCCCTTTATTTATTTATCAGCACAAATAAAACACACACACACACACACACACACACACACACACTATATATATATACTTTCCCTTCACTCTGTCTTTAAAAAAAAAATCCATCCAAATTCATCGTGCATTCCCACAAATACATTTGCATCAAACTACACGTGTCATGGGATGCGGCGGCTCAGTGGGCTAAGATGCTGAGCTTGTCGATCAGAAAGGTCAGCCGTTCGGCGGTTCGAATCCCTAGTGCCGCGTAACAGAGCTCTGGTTATTTGTCCCAGCTTCTTGCAACCTAGCAGTTCGAAACCATGTAAAATGCATGTAGAAAAATAGGGACCACATTTGGTGGGAAGGTAACAGCGTTCCGTGAGCCTTCATCATTTAGTCATGCCGGCCACATGACCACGGAGATGTCTTCAGACAGTGCTGGCTCTTCGGCTTAGAAACAGAGATTAGCACATGTGAATGTTGAAGGAACAAATTCCATGAGTAACATTAACCCTCTCCCAAAAATAAAGAGTTTGACTTCCTTGAGAATACTTGCCACGTACATGTTTTCTCACAGATATTTAGTATCCCGCAACCTTGGTGTCCTAAAATATTGTGGAAACATAGCAGTCGAGAGCTGCTTTCTAAAAAGAGTGAGCCAAATATTTTCTTGTACAGCCTTGCATTTGAAAGACATTGGCCTGGTAGCTCTCCAAGCCTGATAAGGTCTGTGCTTGTAAATTCACCCTTGAAAGAAGTGACGTGCGGTCAGCTTTAGCCCTGGTGAGGGCACTTTTTAGACTTGTGGACTTCAACTCCCAGAATTCCACAGCCAGACATGCACAGTTCCGATTTAAAGCGACAGCATTTTTCCCCCTTGCAAAACAAGCTTTCCCATTCTTTTTCTTCTCCTCCTTCCTCCTCCTCCTTCCTCCCTCTCTCCCTCCCTCCCCCCTCTCTCAAACAGACACAGGCACACAGAGAACTTCGATCCCTCTCTCATTCACTCACTCTCAAACACAAAAAACAGAAGTTGGATTGGATATATTTTCCAAAGGCTTGAAAGCAGCTTCTCTGCCATACCCCCCCTTCCCCTGCTGCCTTCCGATCAAACTTTTTGAATTCCTCCCCCTCCCCACATGCACCTTTTCCAGCTGTTTCAGAGACAATTTCAACTCTGCTTCTCCCAGCCCTGCCCTGCTCTCCCCTCTTGAAAAGCCAGAGCTCTGTCAGACTGAGCTAGTTGCTCCCAGAGAACTCTAAAAAGCCTCTAAAAATGCCCTCTACAGGAGGCGAGAGAATACATGCCTCATTTGCATAAGGAATTCTTTGCTTGTTAACCCTTGCTTAACTCTTAAAAGGCGAAAAATTCCTTATGCAAAAGAGGCCCCTAATTCTCTGGCCTCCTCCTAGTTAATACTGAGAGCAGACACCAAGCCACTGTGACTTGAAATCTGGTAGCAACTACCCTGGCTTTAATTATTTTAAGAAAATTATTTAAAATCCTTTCCTTTCCCTGAGAGACTGGTGAGGCCCTGCTTTCCTTGCCTCTAGTGACTGCACGTCCCTGCTTGAAAGATTGCCAGGACTTTGCTGGATGTGAATGAGAGGAATTCACGTTAGCTTAATAAAAAGGGGGTTTGTCGGGACAAGGAATCTGCTTCATGATTTTGTGAAGCCTAGGTCAGAACAGCGTGGTGACCTAGAGGTGAAGCTCTCGCCTCACAATCAGGAGGCTGTGGGTTCAATCCTAGGTAGCGGCATATATTTCTCTCTCTGGGCGCAAAGGGAAAAATATTTGCTGTGAACTCCATATAGGTGTCAGGGAAAGCATCGGGCCAGTAAATGCTCAGCTCTATTCAATCTCCCCGACTCCATCCCAAGGCAAGGGATTATATGGTCATTTAAAAAATATTTTCAGATTGGTTTATACTTCTATCACACTTCTCCTTGTTGCCCATCTTTCCAAGCTAAACGGACCCAACTTATGTAGTCTTTCCAACAACTGTAAGTTAATTACCCTTTCCGCCAGAAATTCCACATACGATACAAGTCTTCCAGGGCCAGCAGTTAATATGAAGTAACCTAATCATGTTTCTGTGTATGTTGGTTGAATCAAAGTGATGTGCCAACTCGATTTTGACACTTGGAAGCGAGGGACTAACTCACTCTGTCAAAGCCCTTTCTAGGACCACTTTGATCAAGGGTTTCCCATGGCAAAACACCCTTCACATACCCTTATTAGGCAGATAAGCTTTACGGGAAATATCATAATCATCATTTCATTTCAAGGCTTATAAACTCCTCCAATCAAAGATGACTCTGATCCGCATATATTTTCTCAACACCTTAAACTCAGATTAAAATTAAATATAAGTAAGGTCAGCCATTAAGGAAAAGAAAAGAATGCAAAGAATGGAAAAAAAATAGGGAGAGGGAGAGTACACTGGATTGGCCAGCTACATTCAGAATAACAGAGTTGGAAGCAGTGGTGGGTTTCAATTTTTTTACTGCCAGTTAGGTGAGCGTGGCTTGGTGGTCATCGTGTGGCTTGGTGGGTGTGGCTTGGTGGGTGTGGCAAGGGAAGAATAACATAATACACTCTGGGGAAAGGTTACTGCAAAATTTCCATTCCCTTCCCACTCCGGGGGAAGGATACTGTAAAATCCCCATTCTCTCCCCACTCCAGGAAAAGGATACTGCAAAATTTCCTTCCCTCCCCACTCCAGGGGAAGGATACTGTAAAATCCCCATTCCCTCCTCACTCCAAGGGAAGGATACTGTAAAATCCCCATTTCCCCTTGCACATATGTGCTAGTCCTTCCTGACTCTAGGGGGCAGTGCTCATCTCATTTGAAAGCCAAAGAGCCAGCGCTGTCCAAAGACGTCTCTGTGGTCATGTGGCCATGGTGACTAAATGCTGAAAGCTCACAGAACACTCTTACCTTCTTACCAAAGATGGTTCCTATTTTTCTACTTCCATTTTTACATGCTTTCAACTGCTAGGTTGGCAGAAGCTGGGACAAGTGACGGGAGCTCACTCTGTTATGAGGCACTAGGATTCGAACCACCGAACTGTCGATCTTTCTGATCAACAAGCTCAGCGTCTTAGCCACTGAGCCACCGTGTCCCTTTCAACAAACTGGACATAGCCAATTCCAGCAACCAGCCAATTCTTTATGCGTTTTGGCCTCCAATCTCCTAATTACTCAAGATCCTACTCATAGCATAGCTTGAATGAGCCATGGAAAGTCTGCGACAGTAAACCGACCAAGACATCCACAATTTTGAGTATACAAACGTAAATTATGGCAAGTAATAATGGAGCGATTGGCCCCAACAATAAGTTCAGCCAATTTCATTTTGGGTTTGCAACACTAGGGCATTGCAAAAATTGTAATTGCTCAAACCTTTTGTAATTGCCTATAATCCACGTTATAATATTTTACCTTGCAGGGTTATAGAAATCAGGCCGAATCTACTCTTAATTACTCTAACCTGCAATAATCTATAATGCTATAACATGGCCTTTTTAGAAAAGAGATTTTAGCTTTTCTAGGCCAAAACATTAATTATATTATCCTAGCTTTTGGCAGTTTACACATATTTTTGATTAAGCGCCAACAAAAAAAACCCCAAACCCTGCAGATTCAGGTATACTTGTGAAACAGAATCTCGTTTTCACTTATATTATTTAAGGCCTTTATGCACATGCATGCAGGCATGCTTACACACACACACACACACACCAGAGGTGGGTTCCTACCAGTTCGCACCAGTTCGGTAGAACTGGTTCGTCAAATCTACCGAACCGGTTAGAAGAGTTCCACCAGTGGACCCGGAAAGCAGGCCACACCTACAGAAGAGGTTCCAAAATTTTTGAAACCCACCACTGACAGACAGACAGACACACACACACACACACAGACTCACACAGAGAGAGAAAGAGGAAGGAAGGAAGGAAGAAAGAAAAAGAAAGAAAAAGTGAGAGAGAGATGAAAGAAAAAAAGGAAAAAGGGACAGACAGACAAAAGGAGAGAGAGAGAGAGAGAGAGAGAGAGAGAGAGAGAGAGAGAGAGAGAGAGAGAGAGGGAGAACACATGGCCTGCAAGCCACTCCCACCAGGTCACATGGCCGGCAAGCCACTCCCACAAAGGAGGCCACACCCACAGAGTAGGTTCGAAAAAAATTTGAAACCCACCACTGACAGGACACACACACACACACACACACACACACACACACACACACACACCATGCATCAATTCAAATTGCCTAGAAGGTGCACAACTAAAAGAAAGAGAAGAAAGAAAAGAAAAGAAGAGTCATCAACCACTCTCAGATACACTTATTAAAAATTATAGTACGTTACTGCTTGATCTTGCTTCGCATTTCAGTATTAGATATGAGCATTCTGTCAATAAGAGAAAGAAGAGAAGGAAGAACTAATTCCAATTAGAGAGAGAAATGCATGCAGTCTTGGATTTGGAAAAAGAGGGTGCAATTAGCAGAATGCTCTGAAGGCAAATTTGAAAAAGAAAAAAAAAGAGAGATGTCCATTGGGACGGCATCCTGAGAATGCCCCAACATTGGAAGTCTTTAAGAAGAAGTTGAATAGCCATTTGTCTGAAATGGTATAAGGTTTCCTGCCTAGACAGGGGGTTGGACTAGAAGACCTCCGAGGTCCTTCCAACTCTGCCATTGTACATTGTACCTATGCTGCACGAGAATTCTTCCCAATGGCTGTCTCACAAACAATCCCATTATTTAAACTACTAGCTATGGTACAGTTAATCTTGCCTATTCCTTTAAAAAATGTGGGGTCAGAGGATAGTTCAGCTTCACAAAGATTTTTTTCCCCCCTTTTCTCCCCAGACAAACTAAATTATTAATGTCTAACAGTTAAGCAAAATTCCAACATTAAAGACACTGCCAGAAACATCTTAGGCACATAAAAAAAGAGAGATGGAACACTGTTGCCATTTTAATAAATCATAGAGAAATATGTGATCAAAGTTCTCAAGCAATTTAGAATGGGGACAATTATGCGCAAATGAGTCTGACATTTCATTGAGAATGTTTCCTCCCCCATATAAAAAAAATCGAGAGGCAATAAACACCAAACCAAAGAAATAAAAATCAAAGAATCCTCATTTATTCTAGTTGCATTTTTTTAATGAGAAAATATATTTTTTGGGGGGGGGGAAATAAAACCTATTGGTCAAAAATCTACTGTGAAGAATTTTTGCTGTGGTGGCTAAAGAAACAGGGTACAGTCAATCAATCAAACGATCAATCAATCAATGAATCAAGGGGGGAGGGAGGGAGAGAGGGAGGAAGGGAAGGGAGAAGAAAAAGAAAGAAGGAAACTTATTTAGTAAAGGAGAAAAACAAATGCTGTCACTTTAAATCGGAACTGAGCATGCCTGGCTGTGGAATTCTGGAAGTTGAAGTCCACAAGTCTAAAAAAGATTGCTGCCTCACCAGCCATAAATCTCACTGCACGTCACTGGTTACATGGCACTAGGGATTCGAACCGCTGAACTTCCGACTTTTCTGATCAACACACTCAGCGTCTTAGCCTCTGAGCCATCACGTCCAACATGATGTAGGAAACCCCCAAATCAAGAGGGGAGGGGAGATTTCCTGAGAGCAGCAGTTCTCTCCCTGTTCCTCTTTTTTCCTCCAGAATCATACGTGTGTGTTGTGTTGTCTTCAGTTTTATAAAATTCATTTCTAGGACTGACTCCCCAGCTGTAGGATGATTAGGGATGCCTATACAAGGAAAATGTTCAGGAGATGTTTTTGCAATGTCAGAAAAGAGCAAGAATCACCCAGAGGGGACCCATAAGACTTAATAAGAGCTGTTATGTTCCAGTTTTATTATTATCGCCACTTTAAAAAGTTTAGCCATGTTGGCATTAACCTTTCCCTCCTTTTCAGGGTGTGAAAGAAAACAAGACAATCTCTCTTGAATCTTTAACATTTTAACAAATGTGGCCCAAAATTGAACTCTGATATCAGATATTTATAAAACTCAGTGCCATCTGTGAAAGGTAAGGATGACTACTGCGTATGTGGTGCAATCAGAACATTGCGTGTGTTGAAGTTGTTTTAACACAAACCAAAGATGCCTTTTAAAAAACAAGTTGACATCATATTCTTATGCATGCCAGTGCTGTGTGGGAGGTAATTTAAGGTGGTTCTGACAAGTGTCGTTGGCATCTTCATATCCGGTCACATGGGTGGCAAGCCACTCCCATCCGGTCACATGGGTGGCAAGCCACTCCTACAAAGGAGGCCACACCCACAGAGTAGGTTCGAACAATTTTTGAAACCCACCACTGAATCAGATGGATATTTCTTCCCCCAAAACCCCCCAAAAAGAATGATCTTACTTATCATTCAATTTCTAATAAAGTCACCTGAAAACAGTGAATTATTTGACAGCAAAATTAGGACGCTAAATTTGCATTTCTGACGCATCACCATGGAGGGCAAAATTACCCAAATCTGTAATCTCCTGTCTAAGTCCAAATAACTTCTAACAATAATTAAAATGACCAGTTGTTGGGAAAGCAGCCTGTGGTTGCTCCTAGATAAATGAGAAAAGAGTTGTTCATTACTTAAAGCTACTTTTGTTGTATTAAATTGTTTTTGTTGCATTTGAAAATATTACGCATTCGTAATTATTAATAGGAAAGGAGAAGATGGGTTCCATTAGCATTGTGATGCAAATGTAGCTCATTTTCATGTCACAATATGAATAGAAATGTCTTAATAGTGTAATATTTTCTTGGTGGGTTTTTTTTTTTTTGTTCCTCTTTTTAAAGTGCAGTGATGTTCTCCCTTAAAAAGGTTAAATAGTAATGTAGAAAAAAGGAATCAAATGTGTAGACCAGTGATGGGCAACCTTTTTGGCGTGGTGTGTCAAAAATCGGCAAAAAATCTAGCATAACTCGCGTTGTGTGTCACTTCGACAAAAACATAATTTTGTGCAATTTATAGTTTAAACTACAAAAATGTATAATTGCAATATATAATTGTATTTAATAAACCAAAAACAAATTATTTAACATACCTGCTTAGTAACTTCTTTCATCCTCACTTTTTCCAAGAGCTGGGAATGATTAGTTTCAAAATGTCTATTTATATTCCACGTTCTGCTTACCGTTTCTATGTTACCGGTTCTATGTACCGTTTCAGTACATAGAACGCAAAATGATCTGCCATTTTTTTCTATAATGCCATACATCTCGCTCCATGTCTTTTGAAAGGGTCCTCCACTGCCACTACCACTCCCTTTACTTAACCTTTGTTTTTTATTTTTTGGGTGCTCCATCAGTGGGCCAGTGACAGCAGATAGAATTATAGATAGCCAATTAGGGGTTAACTAGCCTAACAAGCTAACACAACCTCCCCCTCACTTATCTCAGTTATTGTGGGCAATTACAAGTCCATGGCACCCCAATAGTTGCTGCTAATGGCGCTCACAGTTCCCGTTGGCACTCCGCTGTTCCCTGCTGTGGTGCGGTCGTAACCGACAGTCCCAGGAGTAGACTCTCTGTGCCGGCCTGACTGGAGAGAGGCGCGCACTGTTCCCGCGCTCCTCTCCTGCGGGTCCTCCCTCGCCGCGCTGATGACGTGTGTGCGCACGGCACACACGCCTTACCAGCAGCCCCTGTGCTCAGAAAGGGGCGGTGGCGATACAGTAAGTGAGTGTGGGCGGGGGAGATCACACATCCCGCCCCCCCGTTCCTCCAGCACAGATTCTTTCATCCTCGGCGGCCGTGCAGGAGCCGAGGATGAATCACATGAAATCCTGTGCGTGTCACCCCAAATGGCTACGCGTGTCAGCACTGACACGCGTGTCATAGGTTCGCCATCACTGGTGTAGACGGACATGCAGAACACAGATGAAGATATGTTTGGTAAAAAATTTATTGCTTGCAAAACTATGCTGGCTAGAAAAAGTGCATACAGGAATGTACAGTGCATACTGGAAAATTGCACATCAACGGCAGTATTTTATTTATTTGTTTGTTGGCTCGCGGAGGATAGGTGTAACGTGGGTGTACCGGGGTGCACCCACAATCGCTCGCGCAGCTGCATTCTGGACCAGCTGGAGTCTCCGAACACTCTTCAAGGGCTGCCCCATGTAGAGCGCATTGCAGTAATGTTCACAAACGTAAACATTGGGCACTATCTAATAACATGAAATTCACTGGTGAAAAGAATAAGGTTCTACATTTAAGCAAGAAAAACGAAATGCACAGGTACAGTATAGGTGGTACCTTGCTCAATAGCAGTAACAGTGAGAGGGATCTCGGAGTCCTAGTGGACAACCATTGAAATAGGAGCCAGCCGTGGGCAGCAGCTGCCAAAAAAACCAACACACTTCTAGGCTGCATAAACAGAGGGATAGAATCAAGATCACGTGAAGTGTTAATACCACTTTGTGATGTCTTGGTAAGGCCACATTTGGAATACTGCATCCAGTTTTGGTCACCACAATGTAGAAAAGATGTGGAGACTCTAGAAAGAGTGCAGAGAAGAGCAACAAAGATGATTACTGAAGGGGACTGAAGGCTAAAACATATGAGGAACGGTTGCAGGAACTGGATATGTCTAGTTTAATAGAAAGAAGGACCAGGGGTAGGATGACCAGACGTCCCGCATCTGGTGGGACAAGCACGCCTTTTCATAATTTTTCCCGTGTCCCGGGCCATTCTCAAAAAACCCCGCTTTATTTTGGCGCTCGCTGGCTCCCCGCCCATCAGCTGCCGCTAGCTCACTCATTCCGTTCCCCCATCTATTCTATTCTACACTAAAAATCTAAGCCAGCCCAGCCTGCCGCTCACTGATTAGCCTGGACTCCAGCCAATCAGTGAGCTGGCTGGGATGGAAAACTTTAAGCACGCCGCGCGAGTCTCCATTTCATTTCACCTTCGCCGTTTGCTTTTGCTGCTTCACTGGTGAGTAACCGGTGGGAATCGGGAGGCTTCGCCGCTTCGGGTGGG
>NW_028261390.1:67898310-67908310 GCF_051295495.1 Thamnophis sirtalis | reverse complement strand
CTTACTAAATAGTTTGACAGTGTTGTGAGAATTAGTTGTTTAGCAGAGTGATGGCATGGTGGAAAAAAATTATCCTTGTGTCTAGTTCAGTGGTGGGTTTCAAAAATTGTTCAAAGCTACTCTGTGGGTGTGGCCTCCTTTGTGGGAGTGGCTTGCCATGTGACCGGATGGGAGTGGCTTGCCACCCATGTCACCGGATATGAAGATGCCGATGACACTTGTCAGAACCACCTTAAATTACTTCACACACAGCACTGGCATGCATAAGAACATGATGTAAACTTGTTTTTTAAAAGGCATCTTTGGTTTGCGTTAAAACAACTTCAACACACGCAATGTTCTGATTGCACCACAAACGCAGTAGTCATCCTTACCTTTCACAGAGGCACTGAGTTTTGTAAATAGGAGCATGATAGTGTAGAATAATCATATCCAAAGACCAGTGGTGGGTTTCAAAAATTTTTGGAACCTCTTCTGTAGGTGTGGCCTGCTTTCCGGGTCTACTGGTGGAACCTCTTCTAACCGGTTCGGTAGATTTGATGAACCGGTTCTACAGAATAGGTGCGAACTGGTAGGAACCCACCTCTGGTCTAGTTGTTCTGGTGTGCAATGCCCTATAGCACCGTTTTGAGGGTAGAAGTTGAAACAATTTGTAATGTACATCATGGAACACTTTCTAGTAAACATAACCAAGCTCTCATTGAATTTTAAAAAAAGAAGGGGGAGGTTGCAGTTGATTCGTCTTAAAAGCATCGAGTAATTGTTTGAACTGCTTTAAAACAATTAACCACAACTTCTTTTTTTTAAAAAAAAAAATCTGCCTATAATAGGGGAGATTCTTTTAATCACCTTAAAAGCAATTTATGAAAAGAAGTCAGCTTGGCAAATATCATTTATAACACTTCAACACTTTCATTGTTCTTTTCATAAATTCCATCTGGTCTGTAATAATTATTCACTTTCGGTGCCAAAAGCAAAGCAAAAAGAATGGAGGAAAAACTCTTTGTATCTTTAATTTTTTTAAAAAGGGGGGAAGACTTTTGTTTATTCCAAAGGAAAACAACTCATCTTTTTTATCAGTGGATTGCAATCGGAATGGCAAACCCTAGGATTATCAAGAGTCCTTCGTTAGGCCATATGGTTCTTGAAGAAAATCTTTTCCAGCAATAAAAGACAGCAATAGTCTGTGCAGCTGCCAAAAATGTCAAGGGGTGCTAGACTGCATCTACAGACAGATAGTATCCAAGATCAGAAGAAGAGTGGGTACCACTTTATATTGCACAGATGAGGCCCCAGTTGCAACGTTGCTGACAGTTGGGACCCTGGAAATTGCACAGAGAAGTGCAACAAAGATGATAGCAAGAGCACTGAGACTTATACGCCACTTCACTGTGCTCTTACAGCCCTATCTAAGCAGTTTACAGAGTCAGCCTATTGTCCCTTGACAATCTGGGTCCTCATTTTAACGACCTCAAAAGGATGTAAGGCTGAGTCAACCTTGAGCCGGTCAGGATTGAACTGCTGGCAGTTGGCAGAATTAACCTGCAATATATTGCATTCTAACCATGGTGAGGGAGGCAGGGAGGGAGGGAGGGAAGGAAGGAAGGGCAGTAGCAACAGTACTTAGATGTATATGCCACTTTACAATGCTTTACAGCACTGCAGGCTACTGCTAGATCAGCAGGTCAGCGGTTCAAATCTCACCGGCTCAGGGTTGACTCAGCCTTCCATCCTTCCGAGGTGGGTAAAATGAGGACCCAGATTGTTGGGGGCAATATGCTGACTCTCTGTAAACCGCTTAGAGAGGCCTGAAAGGCCTATGAAGCGGTATATAAGTCTACTGCTATTGCTATTGCTATCTAAGCTGTTTACAAAATCAGCGGTTTTTCAGCCTATTTGTCCTTATTTTTATTTTCCTGTACCAGGACAAGACCATCTTACAGATGGTAATAGTTGAAAAAAAGGCTGCCCAGGATGAGATGTATCTTTAAGAATGATTTGAACTTTCTTAAGGCAGCGAGAGCTATAAAAGTCTTCCAAAGAGGGGAGGGGGCAACCAATGATCCTCTGGGCAATGATGATGACCCTCTGGGGCACTGTCCTATCTGCCACTATGCAATTGGCAAACCATACACAGGTGAAATAAGTTAAAATACTATCTATAGTGCTGAATATAAGCTGAACAATGCCTTTTAGTGTGTCCTCTAAAAGAGAAAACTTTGACATATGTCTCAATTCACTCGGCTGTCCTCTAGATTTCTTTTAACTTTCACTTTGTATGTGAGTTAATCTCTCTATATAAAAGCCAAACACCACTCACTCATCATGAAATCTCCAGAACTGTAAAGTGTACAAACTTGATATGCGGCACATATGTTCTTCTTGGCTTCTTGGTGCTAACTAAGAAAGGATTTTTCAAAATGATGATCCATATTTCTTATACAGTATTATATTAACATAGGTCGATGCTAAGGAGTTAGATGTTCTGCTCCTCCTCCCCACTTGAAAGGAACTCTGTTTTAACTGCCAGTTCCTTATATGGGTGTGGCCAGTGTGTGACCCATCTGGCCTGTGGGCTGGGAGTTTAGACATACTACTCCCCCTCCCCACTTGAAAATAACTCTGTTCCAACTGCCAGTTGCCTTATATTAACTTGCTCTGATGTTAAGGAGTTAGACATTCTACTCCCCCTCCCCACCTGAAAGGAACTCTGTTCCAACTGCCAGTTGCCTTATATTAACATGCTCTGATGTTAAGGAGTTACACATTCTACATTAATTTCCAAGCTTTAAATGTCAATGTATAGAGCCCGATTGAAACTACTCATTAATTTTCAAACTTTAAGTATCAATTTATCAAGCCTGATCACATCATTTCGTAGTGAAGCAGAGGTATCTAGCAAGTATACATATATGTGTGAATGTGTGAAAGTTCCAAACCAGTTCAATTGGTCTAAAATCAACCAAACAAATATATTGATTTCAAGCAAAGTAATGCTGCTGCCTGAAAATTTGTCATTTTGTTATATATGAATTTCTAGCAGGTATCCAAAACTGTGGCTCAGAGAAAGAACATGTGAAATTGAGATAATCTTTGTGAAGTCTGAAAGACAATGAAAGGGTTTTATCATATATTTTTGGTTTAAAAGTGAGTTTCTTAGTCCCAACTGTAGTTTTACTATGTTTTTTTTTTTAAATAGCACGGACATGTTGCATGCATTCTTTTGAATTAAATGCGGAGTTAACTATTCTCTCCGCAATTTTGTTTATATCAAGTATTTGATTTATTATTCCTCTTACTGTGAAGTAATGAATCACCCCATAGATCACAAACTGTCAAAGAAGCAGCTTGATTAATGTGATATCTTGGGAGCTTTGATTAAAATAATCGTGTAATCAAGCTATAATATATGATAACATCAGAGTTTATTCTGGAAATCACCTTCCTTCACTCAATATCTGAGCAATCCCAAAACTGGTTACAACACTTAATGATAGATTAGCCAAAGTTTTCATAACATTAACAATATGATCTTTTTATTATTTCTATATTCCAGAGGACATTGGAAATAAATAATTAAGGGCACCCAATGTTCAGCAAGTGTACCACCAGCAAGATTGCCAAATGTGTTCCCACATAGGTCACCAGAATGTTGGAAATGCCAACAGACACAGGGAATGTATTCTCATATGTGGTGGACCTGCCCATCGGTGAAAAAATATCAAGCAAAGATTTCAAAATGTGGTTAGAGGAAATGGTAAAACAGCAAATAGACTTAAAGCCAGAATTATTTCTACTAGGCATACTAACAGAGAAATATAATAAAAGAATTCGGTACTTAATGTTACACATAATAACAACGGCCAGAATCACATATGCACAAAATGGGGAAAAAATGGAAACATACCCACAGAGGAAATGGTAAAAAAGAAAATACTGGAATGTGCCAAAATGGACAGGTTAATGATGGAAATTAAAGACAAAGGAGAAACAGAGTATTGTTTAATATGATGTATATGGTATAATTGGTTAGAATAGATGCAAAGATTAGAAAATTAATGATGAAAGATGATTAACACACCAGAAATAAATATAGGTATAAGGCTAGATAGAAGAATACTTACTGTAAGTAACACTACTCCCAGTCGGTATAAAAGTGTAAATTAAAATATACAGAACGATAAATATATAGAGAACTATGTTAGAACCATGGCAACTATAGATATAAATATGATACTGTATGAATTCAGGGATGTACAGTCAGGGGAGGCAGAGCCTCACCACTGTCATAATGAAAAGAAAAAAACAATGTAAAATGAAAAAGGCTGAGCTAGTTGCTGCCAGAGTCACCATGGATGACTCTGCTTAGTGCTTAACTGTTTAAAAAAGCCTCTTAAAAAGTGCCCTCTACAGGAGGCGGCAGGAGAATGAGGTGCCTCATCTAGTCTGACTTTAGGATCACTCGAGCAGAGCTAAGCAAAGGTTAAAAGCCGAAAAATTCCTGATGTAGATGAGGCACATCGTTCTCCTGCCTCCCGTAGAGGGCAGATTTTTAGAGGCTTTTTTAAACAGTTAAGCAGAGTCATCGATGGTGACTCTGGCAGCAACTAGCTCAGCCTGACCTCAGCTCTTGCCTTTTTCCTTTTACATTTTTCTTTTCTTTTCATGATGGCAGGCAAGAGCATAGTTGAAATCCTCTCTGAAACAGCTGGAAAAGGTACGTGTGAGTCAGAGGGAGGGGGAGGAATTCAAACTTCATCCTCCTGGTGCAACTTTGTGTGTATGTGTGTGTATGTGTGTGTGTGTGTGTGTGTGTGTGTGCTTGAGAGAGGGGGGAGGGAGCCTATTGAGACAGTTCTTTAGTTTATGCACTATGTAACACTCTAATACTATGCCTTTGGGTCTTCTAAAATTTTAATTATCCAATCATAAGCAAAAACAATGTTTTCAGTAGAATGAATTTCCACTTCTACTTACATCTGCCAGCCAAAATGCTGCTAGTGTATTGCTAACATGGGCTGAGGAGGAAAACCTAAATTTTCTGAATCCTGGTGCACCTGTGTGTGTGTGTGTGTTTGTGTGTGTGTGTGTGTGTGTGTGTGTTTGAGAGAGGGAGGGAGGAAGGAGGGGAGGGGAGAAGAAAAAGAAAGAAGGAAACTTATTTACCCCACTGGTGCTGGGTTGGGCCACCAAGCTGGAAAGGTTGGTGACCGCTGGTCTAGGGAATGCATCTAGATCCATGATGGCGAACCTATGGCACGCTTGCCAGGGGTGGCACACACAGCTTTCGCTGAGGGCACACACACACTGTTGCCAGCTACTCTTCTGGTTGCCAGCTGGTCTTCACAGGCGCTGGAGTGCTGGAAAACGGCCTGAAAACCAGCCTGAAAACAGCCCAAAAATGGTCGGGAAAATGGCCAAAAAACAGGCAAGTGTGCGCTGACCAGCTGGTCTTCAGGTTTCCGGTGCTCCAGCACGCACACATGTGCACATGGATGCATGTTCTGGTTTGCACACTGGGTGCCAAAAAGGTTTGCCATCACTGACCTTGATGTTCACCCTGAGACAGGCAGTTGGGCAGAGACTCATAATGTGGTAGACTGTTCCATTCTAAGCCTACTCCCTCTTCTTTCCTGTCCATGGGATCTAGAATAGAGCTGCTATTAAGGAAATGAGTAGTCCTTAATGGGTCTAGGTTGACTCATCCTTCCATCCTTCCGAGGTGGGTAAAAATTGTTGGGGGCAAAATGCTGACCTTCTAGACCACTTAGAGAGGACTGAAAAGCACTGTAAAGCAGTATATAAGTCTAAGTGCTATTGCTATTGCTAGGTGTACATGGAGGGAAGTAAGCAGTGGGATACCACAAGATTCTCTCTTTGGCCCACTACTCTTCAATATCTTCAAAAAGGACTTAGATGAGGCAATAGAAGGGGAACTTATCAAATATGCAGATGATACAAAGCTGGCAGGAATAGCCAACACCCTAGAAGATAGGCTCAAGATCCAGATGGATCTCCATGGACTTGAACCCTGGGCCCTCTCTAACAAAATGAAATCCAATGTAGAGGAAAGTAAAGTCTTAAACTAAGGCATGAAAAAACAAAAGTGCACATATAGACTGCGTGAAACCAGTCTTAATAGCAGTAGCAATAGCAATAGCAATAGCAATAGCAATAGCAATAGCAGTTAGACTTATATACCGCTTCATAGGGCTTTCAGCCCTCTCTAAGCGGTTTACAGAGTCACCATATTGCCCCCAACAACAATCCGGGTCCTCATTTTACCCACCTCGGAAGGATGGGAGGCTGAGTCAACCCTGAGCCGGTGAGATTTGAACAGCCGAACTGCAGAACTGCAGTCAGCTGAAGTAGCCTGCAGTGCTGCATTTAACCACTGCACCACCTCGGCTCAGAACAATCAACCCATGGAACAGAAGCCGCCTTCGGAAGTTATGGGAGCTTCATCACTGGAGGCTTTCAAGAAGAGACTGGACTGCTTTTCGTCAGAAATGGCGCAGGGTCTCCTTCTTGGGTGGTAGGTAGGACTAGATGACCTACAAGGTCCCTTCCAACTCTGCTAATCTGAAACACAAAGAAACTTACCTTGCTCCCTCCCTCCCTTGTTTTCTAAAACCATTCTTGGCTCCCATGCTAATGGGAGCCTTTAATTTCGAAAATGATATGTACCAGGTCCTTGGGTTCTATCGAAATTAATTATGTATAATTAGTTTCCATGTACTGTCTAGAGCCCTATGTACGAAGTTCACGGGAGAAAGACTACTTCATTCCCAGGAGTAAAATCAGATTGCAAATATAATTGCAAGAAACACACTGCTGTTTTGCTCCAATAGGCAGCACCTGGAACCAGATCCTTCCAGTGCATTTTATTTCGAAGAGTTGATTATTCATTCTCAAAGAAGGAAAAGAGAGAAGGAGGAGGAGGAGGAGGAGGAGGAGGAGGAGGAGGAGGAGGAGGAGGAGGAGGAGGAGGAAGGCTTCATTCTTGTTTTAATCAGAGCTGGTTATTAAAGGTCAACGAAGCATAGTAATCTTCAGAAATCCATAAAGTAACAAGAGTTTGATTGCTACGGAAATGTAAATAAAGGAAATACCCAGTTCTATGGGTTTTATCTGTCAAAGTTAGGGAAATATGACATTTTGGATATGCCCAAAGCCGTATGTTTTGCCTAAAAATGTCATCTTTCCATTTCCATCAAAATCTTAGCATACATATTGCCGTGATCAATTTCCTCTTGCATTATTCATTGTTCCTTGTCTTATCATGGCACAGAATCTCTCTCCATCAAATACTGTACCTAAACATTTGATTCCTTTTCTTTTTTTTTAAAGAGCCTCCTTGAAGGAGAAGGCAAGGCAAGCCGGCAATTAATAACTTGCTGCTTTTGCAGTTAAAATTTTGATTTACAACTTTTTCTAGCGGCCATCTCCTAATCGTGATTTAGCCATTAATCTCCTGATTATTAATTACTCTCGTTGCAGCTAACCTTAATTAAAGTGCGTTCTGTGGGTGGTAGTTTGGGAGTGGAAGAGAGAGGCCGAATGCCGGTGAGGAATTTCAATGAAGCTGAATAAAAATAACCCGTGGAACGAATAAGGGAGCTTGACTTATTATATAGGGTTTCCCGGTTAGGACAATGATTTATGGAGAAGATATAATGGTAGATTGCCTTTTATGGACTGGTTGCAATCCAAGCGAAATCCTCTTGGTATTTCTACAAAGCAACTCTCTCTGCAGAAGATGTCAGAAGTCCGAACTGCCGTCGTATGCTTGAGCTTCGCATTCGCTAGCTGCCAGTCTGCCATGGACTAAGGGAGGGAGGGAGCCAGTTGAGAGGGAGGATGGCTAACTACTCATCATACCATCTGAGGGTCAGTGTTCTGACCCAGCCTTAGCAGAACCAATGGGCTCCTTGTCCTGGAACAAAAATCCCTTTTTATTTAACTATTGTGAATTCATGGAAAAGTCCAGGCAGTAATCATTCCAAGGGTTAATTGCAAAAACAGACCTTATTATGGATAATTGCCAGGCTGAAAGCTTCCAGTCGCAAAGCTGTCAATTAATTCCTGGCAAGAAGTCTCTGAAGCACGAACCATGATAAGAAAATATTTCAAAAGAAATACGAACTGTTGTCTTCTGCAACCACCACTCCCCCTTTGCTTCTATTTATTCCCCAGCCAGGGAGAGGCCATTCAGCATCCATGTGTGTCTTTCTTCCCGAGCCTGGCCCCTGTTCATCAGTCGTTCTCCTCTTCTGACAGCTCTGTGCATATGCACATCTGGAACAGGCCTCATTTTTTGCTCGTTTTTTTTGGGGGGGAGGCACCCCCAGGAGCACTTTGCCGGCCTCTCAAACTCTCTGCATGTCCCATTTTTCACAAAAACATGAGGCGTGCAGAGGGTTTGGGAGGCCTGCAGTGCAAAAACTTATTTTTTTAAAAAAATTACCTCTTCAAAATCTTGGTGCGTCTTATACTCTGAAAAATATGGTAGATAGAAAATATGGAAGATAGAAGATCACCTGTGGCTAGACTAGAAGGGTGAATATATATGGAGGAAGACAATGACAAATCACTTTCATATTGTTGCCAAGAAAATTACATACACACCGAAAGAAAGACATTTCCAGGTTTGACTTTTCTATAAATTCTGGCTGGAAACCATTCTTTAAAATATGCCGTTTCCTGCACAGACATTCACTTAGTCTGACACTGTAAAGGGAAGCACTGATTAATATATGAATGAAAGTATCGGTCAGTGGCAAATATACCTAAAAGTAATCCATTCTTCAAGTTTAATATATCTATTGCTCTGGAATTGGAATAAACAGATTAAGATGAATTGCTTAACACTGTTTAGTTCTTATTGAGAGGTCTAATATATTTCCAAAAAACTCTATTATTCCAGAGTCTATTCATCCTTAGTCAAAATTCTATTAAATAGCCAGGAAGTATTGTTCTTTTGTCAGTTTCTACTTTAGACACACATAAAAGCAGCCTTATAGGTGTTAGTATAGGGACAGGGTGGCTCAGTGGCTAAGATGCTGAGCTTGTTGATCGAAAGGTTGGCAGTTCAGCAGTTCGAATCCCCAGTGCCGCGTAACAGAGTGAGCTCCCATTGCTTGTCCCAGCTTCTGCCAACCTAGCAGTTCGAAAGATGTAAAAAATGCAAGTAGAAAAATAGGGACCACCTTTGGTGGGAAGGGAACAGCGCTCCGTGCGTCTTTGGCCTTTATTACACCGGCCACATGACCACGGAGACGTCTTCGGACAACGCTGGCCTTTTGGCTTTAGAAAGGAAGATGAGCACCGCCTCCTAGAGTCAGGAATGACTAGCACATATGTGCGAAGGGACCTTTACCTTTTTGTAACTGTTAGTATTTATGGTGTCTATAAGTTAGAATGTAACTATTTCAAGCAGAATTTTCAAACTTTGACTGAATGATGCTCGGATCACATGGTCAGTTGGCTAGTCAAGGGAGACTTCCAAGAAGCAACGATGGGTTTCCACTTTCAAAGTTTGAATGTTCCTTTGAGTGGATTATCACCAGACCAAAATTTGCACATTATTCTGAGATGCAAGATGGTGATGTGTTCTGACCCCCTCCTCCGTACAGTAACGAATGCCGAGACAAGCTTAACTGGAATGTACTTTAATAGCAAGACACCAAGACCTCGGTGACTTCACCCTGCAAGGGATTATGGGGTCCTTACATGATGGTTCAATGCAGCTCCCAAAACCAAGACAGGCGTGTAGAGTTAGTTCTGAACAATTTCTTATAGACAGTTCGCCTATAGACAGAAATCTTGCCAAACTAAAGCAAACCATTAGCATCATTATGATGCCCTCTGAGAAGCTCTAAAGAGGGTCTATATTGATCTTCTTCCTAACAACCAAACTATCTAAACTTTGCTTTCTCTTGCTCTTCTGGAATGCAGCCCCTTCCTCCTGGGGATCCAGATTTTTTTTTCATGTGAGCAA
>NW_028261390.1:67878310-67895810 GCF_051295495.1 Thamnophis sirtalis | reverse complement strand
AATTCTTGGGCTGTGCCACCTGACATGCCAAAGCTTGGAAGCATGTTTTCTTTGGATCAAAAGCTATTAGGGTTGATGTGCTGCCCCTCGCTGCTTTATTAAACAGGGGATTTCTGAGCCAGACCATTTCCTTTTCAAATCTCCTGGTTGATTGTTGTGTCAGGTCAGTGTTGACTTTTAGTGACCAAATACCATATTTTGGGGAGTATAAGACACACTCTTTTCCCCCCTAAAAGAGGGGGGAAATTCTGGTGTGTCTTATACACTGAATGTAGCCCCTCCCACCCACCAGCCCCCACCCTTTGGCCTCTGCCTTCAAGCAATTTGCCTCCTTGCAGCAAACAGCGAACAGCCTATTTCAATTTCAGTTTCAGCACAACTTGATTAGCCCAAGCAGCTGGTTGTCGGTTAGATCGGCCTCTCCACCATCAGTTGTTTCAAGCTGCAGGGATTGCCATGGCTTATTGCCATCTATGCCTGCTCCATTTCCAGCCTCCACATCCCATTTTTGGGTTCTATGCACCCCATTTTTGGCCTCTGCGCACCCCATTTTCCACCCATTCCAATCCCCACCACCCAGAACAAACGGAAAATGGGGCAGGAAGGGGCGTGGCCAGCCAGCAATTTAACAATCAGTTTGCCTGAACTGGGCCGAACCAGCTGAATCTCACTACTGTATCCAGGATAGTTTTCATTAAGCACCATGAAAGAGTGTTTGAGATGGGAGGGTTAAAAAAGTCAAGGTGGCAATTGTGTTTTGAACAAATGAAACCCAACAATTTTGCAGACAACACCAAGCTAGCAGGAATAGCCAACACTCCAGACAAAAGGCTGAAGATACTGAAGGATCTTGACAGACTTGAACATTGGACACTCCCTAATAAAATGAAATTCAATGGTGAAAAAAGTAAGGTTCTACATTTAGGCAAGAAAAACAAAATGCGTACGTATAGTATAGGTCAGTGTTTCTCAACCTTGGCAACTTGAAGATGTCCGGACTTCAACTTCCAGAATTCCCCAGCCAGCATTCGCTGGCTGGGGAATTCTGGGAGTTGAAGTCCGGACATCTTCAAGTTGCTAAGGTTGAGAAACACTGGTATAGGTGGTACCATGCTCAATAGTAGTAACTGTGAAAGGGATCTTAGAGTCCTAGTTTGACAACCACTTAAATATGAGCCAGATGTGTGCAGCAGCTGCCAAAAAAGCCAACACAGTTTTAGGCTGCATAAACAGAGGGATAGAATCAAGATCATGTGAACACCACTTTATCATGCCTTGGTAAGGCCACACTTGGAGTACTGCATCCAGTTTTGCTCACTATGATGTAAAAAACATGTTTAGACTCTAGAAAGAGTGCAGAGAAGAGCAACAAAGATGGAGATTAAAACATATGAAGACATACGATTGTAGGAATTGGGTATGTCTACTTTAATGAAAAGAAGGACTAGGGGTGACATGCTAGCTGTCTTCCAATATCTAAGAGGTTCCCACAAAGAAGAGGGAGTCAAACTATTCTCCAAGGCACCTGAGGGTAGGACAAGAAGCAATGGGTGGAAATTGATCAAGGAGAGAGGCAACTTAGAAGTATTTCCTGATAGTTAAAAAATTAACCAGTGGGACAACTTGGCTTCAGAAGTTGTGAATGCTCCAACACTGGACGTTTTTAAGAAGGGATTCGACAACCATGTGTCTGAAGTGGTGTAGATTTTTCTGCCTAAGCAGGGGGTTGGACTAGAAGACCTCCAAGGTCCCTTCCAACTCTGTTATTCTAATGACATCTTGGCTGCTTTGATTCCTTCCCAGTTGTGCCTGTTCCTGAAACATGGCAAACAGAAATATTCCGTGACCTGTCAAAACCACGGAGGACAAAATCGCGCTCGATGAAAGCGCGCATGTGACGTCATCACAGCGTGACGAAAAAATTAAAAATTGAAATAAAATTAAAATTAAAGCAAGCCGATTCACATAAAGGTAAGGGTTAGGTTTAGGGTTAGGGTTAGGTTAAGGGTTAGGGTTAGGTTTAGAGCGTTAGCGTTAGGTTTAGCGTTAGGTTAAGGG
This sequence comes from Thamnophis sirtalis, assembly GCF_051295495.1. Lineage (NCBI taxonomy): Eukaryota > Metazoa > Chordata > Lepidosauria > Squamata > Natricidae > Thamnophis > Thamnophis sirtalis. Next base: position 67,893,752 of record NW_028261390.1, on the reverse strand, counting down.
TTAGCGTTAGGTTTAGCGTTACGTTAACGGTTAGGTTTAGGGTTAGATTTAGGGTTAGGTTAAGGGTTAGGTTTAGGGTTAGGTTTAGGGTTAGGTTAAGGGTTAGGTTTAGGGTTAGGTTTAGGGTTAGGCTTTGGGGGGTTAGGGTAAGGTTTTAGCTTTATTTTTACATTTTTCAATCACAGCGCGATGTTTTCGTCGCGCTGTGATGACGTCAAATGCGCGCTTTCGTCGAGCGCGATTTTGTCCTCTGCGATTTTGTGGTGGAACCAAATATTCCTATAGCTAAAAGAGATGGGAGATTTTGCTCTGGAAAGCTGGAATTTAATTTGGGAAGCTGATGTTGAGGTGACTGCAGCTTTTGAGTACCATTTTCACAGCCATATACCTCCTTTTAAACCTGGTTGCTGAAGGCAGATGTTACAATTCTTGCCACTGTGGTGGGAGAACTGCAATGCAACACTGCCATTAAAACAAGATACCAGTCTCGCCCACAGGTGTCACATTGCACCGTCCTCTTGTGGCTTTCAGCCACATAAAAAAAATGTTAAGTGGTCCCCATTCACCCCTCCCACATAGAAAATGTGCCTTCTACTCTTTAACCCGGCGTGGTCCAGATGTGTTATGCTTACAACTCCCAGGAGCCGGAGCTAAAATGGCAATCTGAAGGTGGGGAAAAGGAATTGGAGGAAGGTTATACATCGAAGAAGTGCTGAGGATAATAAAATCTGAAACGGTATCTTTTTTTCCACCTTTCTCAGCAAATTCGGCACAATATCCTGCGATGCAACCGATGTAAAGGGGAAATTGACACTCAGATCGTAATTGGGATGTGATAATGAAGTGTCAACAAGCTTGGGGAAATCAAATATTTATATCAATTGCAGCCATCCCAGGAAGCAAGAGGCCAGCTGTACGATGTCACTCTGGGAGAAAATATTGAGTAATAAGCCATCTCAAGGTGACATAATTGCATTTTATCTTCCATCCCATCATCCTTTCTAAAGAAAATAATCTAGTCGTCTGAATCACTGGCAGTTGTCCTCTCACCCCATTTAAGGGCCGCAAATAGAACTGCATCTCCAAATTTGAACAGTTTGCTTGAGGAAAAATGAAACAGTCTAAACCAGTGATGGGCAACCTTTTTGGCATGGTGTGTCAAAAATCGGCAAAAAATCGAGCATAACTCGCGTTGTGTGTCACTTCGACAAAAACATAATTTTGCGCAATTTATAGTTGCTGCTAATGGCGCTCACAGTTCCCGTTGGCACTCCGCTGTTCCCTGCTGTGGTGCGGTCGTAACCGACAGTCCCAGGAGTAGACTCTCTGTGCCGGCCTGACTGGAGAGAGGCGCGCACTGTTCCCGCGCTCCTCTCCTGCGGGTCCTCCCTCGCCGCGCTGATGACGTGTGTGCGCACGGCACGCACGCCTTACCAGCAGCCCCTGCGCTCAGAAAGGGGCGGTGGCGATACAGTAAGTGAGTGTGGGCGGGGGAGATCACACGTCCCGCCCCCCCCCCGTTCCTCCAGCACAGATTCTTTCATCCTCGGCGGCCGTGCAGGAGCCGAGGATGAATTGCATGAAATCCTGTGCGTGTCACCCCAAATGGCTACGCGTGTCAGCACTGACACGCGTGTCATAGGTTCGCCATCACTGGTCTAAACTATCACGTGAAGGGTTAATACCACTTTATAAGGCCTTGGTAAGGCCACACTTGGAATACTGCATTCAGTTTTGGTTGCCATGATGTAAAAAAAAGATGTGGAGACTCTAGAAAGAGTGCAGAGAAGAGCAACAAAGTTTGTGCAGCTATCACACCCTTGTCACAAAATGAAGCCACAGCAAAGCTGGCAAAATAAAATAAAATAAATGGCATCAGAATTGGCACTCTACACTGTATTGCAAGAAGGCTGTCAGACAGCTTTAGGTTGCTTGAAAAGGGAGCCGAACTTTTTGGAAAAACGAAGTGTTCCATTTTCGCTTTTGCACAGCACTAGGGAGTAAATGATGTTAACAAGACTTGAGGTTGACCTTTGCAAAGAGATATGGTTTTAACTCTTAGATGGGAAGAATCGGGACCATATGTTCAGTTCCAGTTAAGAGGATTTGTTGCTCAAGCCTCTATGCAAGAATTTAGTCAACCAAGGGTCAGCACTAAAGTGGAGCTAGATAAGACTTACCGAATTTATCAGAGTATAAGACTGCTTTTCTCATTGCTTCTCTCTCCAATGATCAGCTGTGCTTTAGAAGCTGTTTTTCAGTCCTAATGAGGGACTAGCGAGTGAAGCGATTTTCTAGTCTTCGACTGCTTTTCTCATTGCTTCTCTCTCCGATGATCAGCTGTGTTTTAGAAGCTGTTTTTCAGTCCTAATGAGGGACTAGCGAGTGAAGCTATTTTCTAGTCTTCGCCTGCTTTTCTCATTGCTTCTCTCTCCAATGATCAGCTGTGTTTTAGAAGCTGTTTTTATCCCTAACTAGGGGATAAAAAAGTGCACGCACCCATGCTCAAAACCAGCAGACTTATGTGCTGAAGCTGACCAGACTGAGACACGATCCAGATGATTTACCGTATTTATCAGAGTATAAGACACACTCCCCCCCCCAAAAAAAGAGGCTGAAAATTTCGGTGTGTCTTATACTCTGAATGTAGCTTTTTTGATGCTTTTTTTCAGCCCTAATGAGGTGCTAATGAGTCAAGCGATCTTCCAGGCTTTGCCTGCTTTTCTCATTGCTTCTCTCTCTGACGATCAGCTGTGCTTTAGAAGCTGTTTTTCATCCCTAATGAGGGACTAGCGAGTGAAGTGACCTTCCAGTCTTTGCCTGCTTTTCTCATTGCTTCTCTCTCCCACGATCAGCTGTGTTTTAGAAGCTGTTTTTCATCCCTAATGAGGGACTAGCAAGTGAAGTGATCTTCCAGGCTTTGCCTGTTTCTCTCTGCTTCTCTCTCCAATGATCAGCTGTTTTTATCCCTAATGAGGGACTAGCAAGTGAAGTGATCTTCCAGGCTTTGCCTGCTTTTCTCATTGCTTCTCTCTCCGATGATCAGCTGTGCTTTAGAAGCTGTTTTTATCCCTAACTAGGGGATAAAAAGTGCATGCACCCATGCTCAAAACCAGCAGACTTATGTGCTGAAGCTGACCAGACTGAGGACATGATCCAGATGAACACCTGTTGGGCAGAATTTCCCCCCTATTTTCCTTCCAAAAACTAAAGTGCATCTTATACTCCAAAAATATGATATATACTGCTTCGCAATGCTTTACAGCCCTCTCTAAGTACTTTACAGAGTCCGCCTATCACCACCACCACCCCAAACAATCTGGGTCCTCATTTAACCCGCCTTGGAAGGCTGAGTCAACCTGGTGAGATTTCAGCTGCCAATTTGCAAGCAGTCGGCAGTCAGCAGAAATAGCCTGCAGTACTGCATTCTAACCACTGCGCCCCCGCGGCTCATAGACTTAGAACTTGTGGGCGCATAACGATTCTAGACTGAGTCCCCTCTTGACTCTGCCCCCAGATTCCGCTTCTCCATTTCTTGCATAAATACTTCTGATTGGTAAATATTGGGCAATGACAAATTTAGCAAAAAAATAAATTAAAAGCAATTACAGATCTGGCAATTCCAGTTTCCAATTTAGGCTATCAATATCTTTATAATCCTGCTAGGAGGGGAAGCTATTAAATTGTACCAAATATATTGTGGGAAGCCAAAAAAAAAAACCTCCTAGAAGAATGAAATATTTTGAGGAATATTAGAAAAGGCAGAATACTATATTTCCCTAAATGAGAAATGGAGAAACATATTTTTTTAGAGGCAGGAGGCAGACTCAGTATTTCTTAATAGCCCCAACAGCCCCTTTGTGCCCACTAAGAAAGATTGATCCAGTCTATTCAGAAACCAGCCCCAGTGTCCCTGCCCACAAGCAGAAACTGAGGAGGCCAGCTATTAGGTACGCTCCCAGTTGGGAGAGTTAGTATGTTCAGTGAAGCATTGTAAGAGTTGTGTTGGAGAACACACAAACCAGCATACAAAGTCACTGCAGTTTAAATAGGCTTTTACCTTTGTGGAAATAGAGGTATCAGAGTCCATCAAAACAGTCCAAGTCATACACGGATAAGACAGTCAGTCATCAACGTCTTTCAGTTAAGGGATAATCCAAATAACATAGTCCAGTATCATATAATCAATTCAGTACTCATAGTTTGGTAGCAGTTGCAAAACTTACACAAGCTCACAGCACTTTCTAACAGCCAGCTTCCAAAACACTCAGATCAGATCAGCCCAGCATCTAACGAACAGAGAGCTAACAGTCGTTCTAGCTCCCTCTTATGGCCAATTGAGGAAACAGCAGCCAATCACATTTCACAGCATGATTTAAAGAAACAAGTATAGTATTGTTACATGATTTATATATTGCCAGTCCAACCATTAGATTATATTCCTAACACCAGCTTTCAGAAATGCAGATTTGGTAATCCATTCAAGACAAGATATTTTGAAACAAAGGCAGAATAGTAGGATTGGAAGAAGTCCAGAGCAGCCCAAAGCCCCTTCATTGCACCATCCCCAGAACAGTTCCAGCTTCAACCAAATTAGCTCAAGCAAGCCCCTAGGACAGTGGCAAACATTTTCAGCACTGAGTGCCATAACCGGAGCAGGTGCACATGCGGGGGACTGCTGGAAACTGGAAGAGCAGCTCCCCAGCGTGCATGTGTGGGAGCACCGGAAATGGAGGAGGAGCTCTCTGGCACGCATGCGTACGCTGGGAAGCTGGTCTTCCAGTGTGCGCATGCGCAGAGTTGCCAGACGAAGGGGACAGCTAAAGAACAGGGGTCGACTTGGGAGTAAGGCCACAGGTGGACAAGGAATGGCCCCTCCCAGAGGAAATAAAAGAGGAGCGAAAGGGGAGTGGAGTTTGCAGGAGACAATTTGTTCGCTTAATTGGTTTGTGACTCTCCAAAACTCCTTTCCAATTTTGAAGACATCAGCTTGGCAGCTCTCCAAGACAGATAAGGTCTGTGACCGTAAATCCTCCCTTGAAAGACTTGGCTGGATGTGAATGAGCAGAATTCACAGTAACTTAATAAAAGGGGCTTTTTGTCGGGACCAGGAGTCCGTTCGTGATTTGGGGAAGCGTAGGTCAGAACAAATCTGAAGGAGGAAAAACATGATGGTACAAGCTAATAGGAACAGATTTAAATGTTTATTGTGCTATTTATAATATTGGAGTAGAAAAATTGATGGCAATAAACAACATGGTTTTAGCTGGTTTTGGAAGCACAATCAAACAAAGTCAACACATTGACTGTTTTGTAGCTTCCACGCTTTATCTAAGAGTTGTGAACAATGTTGAGAGTCAGGATTTTAGAAGGAAGCTACTAACTACTAATGTCTAAATTTTCAAACCCTAACAGCTTCGTGCAGGAATAATTAAACACTGGTTAGCTTGCAATAGGGTTAAAGAATAAAGCAATAAGCTAAAATGAAAGGACACTGTAAGAAATAACATTCTCAGTGGGCTATAATGAGCTTCCCCCAGCATCTTTAGTGTAATTTAATTCAGAAATGTGTTTTCTACACATTACTTAAGTGCCAACCGTATTAAAATCTGTTTTAGTACCAAGCATACAGGACTGAACTAGGAATGTGTTATCCCCCACTGAGAAATTTTGTTAGCCTTCTCAAAATTCAGTTCGCATCACGCAAAATAGCTCAGATTTATTTATTGGGGGGGGAAAAAAACCCTTCATATCCAGCTCAGATTTCCATTCCTACCCTTCCAGTTGCAAAGATAGTTTCAACCAAGGGTGAAAAGCTAATTAGTAGCCTGAATACAGGCCCCAAAACCAATTTTGTTTTGTGAATTTTATGAACACATTTTGGCAAAGAGAAATATGGCTCTCTGCCATTTTTACCAAGTCTTTTTTTTAAAATGCTTAATGCAACAAGCAATAAATCCCAAGTTTAGATTCCCATCAGAGGTGGCATTCAGCAGGTTCTGACCAGTTCTGGAGAACCTATAGCGGAAATTTTGAGTAGTTTGCAGAACCAGTAAATACCACCTCTGGCTGGCCCTGCTCCCATCTATTCTCTGCCTTCCAAGTCCCAGCTGAATGGAATGGAGATTTTACAGTATCCTTCCCCTGGAGTGGGGAGGGAATGGAGATTTTACAGTATCCTTCCTCTGCAGTGGGAAGGGAATGGAGATTTTACAGTATCCTTCCTCTGGAGTGGGGAAGGAATGGAGATTTTACAGTATCCTTCCCCTGGAGTGGGGAGGGAATGGAGATTTTACAGTATCCTTCCTTTGCCAGGTCCATCAAGCCATGCCCACCAAGCCATACCCACAGAACCAGTAGTAAAAAAAAATTGAATCTCACCCCCGATTCCCATGTTTTGAAAGTGAAGGCCCACCTATTTTATTACTATTATTCATTATTTATATCCCACCGTTATTTTTACCAATAATTCAAGGCAGCAAACATATCTAACACAACTTCCTCTTCTTGTTTTTTCCCCACAGCCATCATCCGGTGTGGTGGATTGGAATGGGAAAGAGAATGAGAGATTGAGAGATGGAGGGATGGAGAGAAAGAGAGGGAGGGAGAGAGAGAGATGATAGATAGGTAGGTAGGTAGGTAGGTAGGTAGGTAGGTAGGTAGGTAGGTAGATAGATAGATAGATAGATAGATAGATAGATAGATAGATAGATAGATAGATAGATAGATAGATAGATAGATAGATAGATAGATATAGATGAGAATGAGAGAGAGAATTTGTGTGTGTGTGTGTGTGTGTGTGTGTGTGTGTGTGTGTGTGTGTGTGTGTGTGTGTGTTTGTGTATAGAGACAGAGAGAGACAGAGACAGAGTGAGATAGAGAGGCCCAAATTCACTCAGCCAGGTTTCATGCCTAAACAGTCCTAACATTTAGGACTAGAATTCACAGTCTCCTGTTTTCACCTTAACAAACTTGTAAGAACTGACTGTCAGGTTAATTTTAACCAGCTTGCTTGCTTTACAATACTGTCATTAACTTAGGCGGCCTTCTGTTTGAATTTTACTAGCCATCTGGCTGGCTTTTAACTACCTCAACATAAGTCTCTGTTCAGACTCCTTCTTGCCTTTTACACACACACACACACACACACACACACACACACACACACACAAAATTTAAAAAAGCTTATTTAAAAAACCCCACCCCAAACTCTTCCAACTCTTTCCCAGCCCTTCTAGAATCATACCTGTTTTGAATATCAAAGCAGCATCTCAGGCCAGGTTTCTTTTCAAACTCCTTTTACACTCAGAAGAGTTTACAGCTGTTGCTCTTTTTGCCTAATTAAAGGGGGGGGGGGGAAAACAAGGTTGACTGCAGCCAAAGGTTTTTTGAGATGCCAGTCCAATTGTCCTTAGCAAAATCACTTGTTTGTTTGTTTGTTTGTTTGTTTGTTTGTTTGAGTAGAGGTCAATCCCTACCAGCCCTGGATGACATCTTCGCATCTCGCTGTTTGAGGAAGCTGCATAACATTCTCAAGAGACTCTTTCCCACCTTGCTTACAATCTTTTTGGATTCTTGCCTTCTGGCAGAAGACCAGGGGTAGGTTTCAGGCGGTTCGCGGTGGTCCCTGCGAACCGGTTGGTCAGCGAACCCAGAAGTAAGTAACTTCCGGGAACGCCGATGGATCCACCCGCCCGCCCGCGTTTCTTACCCGGTTTTGACGAGTTCTGCGCTTCCACGCATGCGCAGAATGCATACAGCGCCTGCGCGATCCTCCAGGAGCAGCTGGAGCATCGCACAGGCGCTAGTACGCATGCGTGTACTGCGCACGTGCACGAGGACGCCGCCGGCCCCGTTCCAACCGAACCGGTTGGAACGGGGTGAGAAACCCACCCCTGCAGAAGACACAGAACAATTAAAACTCGGACCACACATCTTCTGAATAGTTTTTAATCCCAGAGCTATAATTGCACTCAACAATAAACTAAAGGGCCACCATCAGTGAGCTGTTGAGTAGCACTACTTAGTCTGTTGTGTGGATGCTTGGGGTGGTATAGGGGTGGGGAATTTTTTTGGGGGGTGGGAGGGTGTTTGGGGTTTGTTATGTGTGTTGGGCCTGCTCTCTGGGTGTCATGTGAATTTCGTTGTAAGGGTATACTGTGTATTTCCAATTTTTCCAATTTTAATAGAACAAAATTGGGGGAACAAAATTAAGCAAAAAATGGCCCATTTGTCACTCATTTCTGCCCTCTCCATCCCCCAGGAGCACTCTGAAATATTCCTAGAAGCTCTGCATGGCCATTTTGGTGAAGGGGGCAAGGTTTCGGGAGGCAAAAAAATGCTGTATTCAGTGTATAAGATGCACCCAGATATTCAGCCTCTTTTTGAGGGGAAAAGGTGTGTCTTATACTCCGAAAAATATGATAAAAACAACACCCTGCCTCAGCTCCTTGATCTGCTCTGGTTCAATTCATCTTAAAGGAACGGAGAGAAGATTTCCTAGCATATGTATATAGACATGGATTTCCTATGCGATATTTTAAGAAACATTTTAAGTTACTTAATAAGTCCGTGTCTCTTATTTTAGAATAACATATTGCTGCAACATAATGATCTTGACCTTTTTCTTTAATGATTCTCCTACACTCTACCAAACATAGCTCCCAGACCTTTTACTCTCCTTGTAAAATAAGTCAGTTAACGATTCACACATCAAATTAAGCCCTCGTGCTAAGGAGATTATATCTTTAGTAAGTTTAATGAATACGATACCTCGGAAAAGCTAAACATTCGTGTGAATTTCAAATGCCTATGCAATTATAACTATATAGCCGTGTTTCCCTGAAAATAAGACCTGATCTTATTTTCTTTGGGTCACAAAATAAGAAGTAGGGCTTATTTTGGGGGCAGGGGTGTCTCGTTTTCCCTCACGTACAGAAGGCCCAATTCTGCTTGCTCACAGCAGGGAAGGACCCTGTGTGGCCGCCGGCTACTCGTGGCCGCAATGGAGCAGGAGGCATGCCAGTGTGACAGCCGTGAGGTGAGGAAGGGGATGGAGTTGCCCCACAAAGCCTACATCAGTTTACCTCAGGGACCCCACAGCCAGACCATCCACACCCTGATACTTGCCTCACCTTGCAGCTATGGCACCAGCACAGTGGTGGGTTCCGGATCCCATTGCAATTGGTACGGTTGCAACGGGTCCTGGCATCCTCCCCATGAATGTCCTTCCAGCGACGCCTCCACAAGCCTACGCGATGCTCCAGTGACTCGGCGGAGCATTGTGCAGGCGCTGTATGCCAAAGGCTTTAAAGGACAGGTAAGGAGTGCGGGTGGGCCCTCCGGAGCTCTGTACCGGAATGGTACCCGGTGCTTCGGGTAGGTTCCAGTACACCCGTATCAGGGTGTACCGCCTATAACCCATCACTGCACCAGCACATCACTCATCCTTCTGAGGCCACAAGAAAGCAGAAGAAGTGGGCCTGGAGACATGTAGACTCCTGCTGCACATGGAAGCTAGTATTTCCGTTGTGAGCCAGGGGCATGGATGGCCTAGCTGTGGGGGCCCTGAGGTAAGCCGGTTTGAATCACATGGGGCAGCTTCACCCCTCTGCCTCATGGTCGCGCCAATGCGAGCAATCATACAGAATGAGTGGCTGGCTTTTAAGTAGGGCTTATTTGTGGTGTAGGGCTTATATTAGGCACACATGTAAAAACATGGTAGGTCTTATTTCAGGGATAGGTCTTATTTTTCAGAGAAACATGGCATTCAAAATCAGCCTCAGGAGTTCTTGTCTTACTCCAGAGTGCTAGGCTAAACAGTTGACCAGGCTCAAGTTACAATATTTCATTTACTGGCTCTTTGAAGTTACAACAATGCTGGAAAAAAAGTGATTTATGACAGTTTTTCACATTTACAACCTATGCCTTTATTTCGATTGCCTGAGACACAAATATTGGCGGGTCCTCGACTTACGACCACAATTGAGCCCAACGATTCTGTTGCTGAGAGAGAATGGTTGTTACCTGAATTTTGCTCCATGTTACGACCTTCCTTGACACAGTTGTTAAATGAATCACTGCAGTTGTTCAGTTAGTAAGACAGTTGTTAAGTCAAGGTGGCTCTCACCATTGATTTTGCTTGTCAGAAGGATGACCACATGATTTCAGGACTCTGCGACCGTCATAGATATGAACCAAGCATCCAAATTTTGAACACGTGATCGTGGGGATTCTACCATGATCATAAGTGTGGAAAACACAAGCATGATCATAAGCGTGGTTCTTGTTATATATGCAAATGTTAGAGGAGTGTTGAGTATGCAAATAACTGGGGGGAAGGAATGTTATATATGCAAATGTTCCCTGTTACCAGCTCTCTGATTGGCTGGTCATTTGACAGTTGCTTTGGGCTCGAGTATCAACTGTCAGGGTATTTATACTCGAGCCCAAAGCAACTGTCAAATGACCAGCCAATCAGAGAGCTGGTAACAGGGAACATTTGCATATATAACACTCCTTCCCCCCAGTTATTTGCATACTCAACACTCCTCTAACATTTGCATATATAACAGTTCTACCTAGTGGAATTGAATGGGTGGAATCCTGATACAAGTTCCCTTGTAACATCGCTCCTCCTCTCTCTAACCAGGTGCGAGAATGACCTTGGTTCCCAGGAGAAAGGATTTTGTTTTGGCTACAAAACCCCAGCTATCTCTGTTCCTCCCACTCCTTATCCCTCAGCTCCAGTGTGGCAACACTGGAGCTTCAAAATAGCTTCAGGGTTGAGAGAAGTTAGCAATGACTGACTGAGAGATACCTGTAAAATTTCACCTTTCCCTCTGAAAAATAAACATCTATCTAATTCCTTCTATCCAATCCCTGTGCCAATTGCCCATTGGTGAAATAGTCCTTTGAACTATTAAACTAATGAGTGATTGTTTCTGCAAAAAAAAAAAATGAGGATGATAATTTGCAAGACATATTGCAGTATCGTACTAATCCCGCTAACAAAGAGGAAATTAGTGCAATCAAGCACACCTATACTTTCAACAAAAGGATGTTTTAATAGTGAAGCTAGGTGGTCCAATGTCACTTGTTTAATTAAGATGAAATGTTGGCTGTAATGACATTTTAGTGACAAAATAATTTCCCTCGCAGTCATGTGGACTCTGGTAATTCATCTCACTGTTCATTAGAAGTATGTCACTGCTAATCTTTGTTCAACATGCTTTCATACAAAGGAAACTTCTAGAATCAGTGGGCATCAGAGGTGGTATTCAGCCAGTTCTGACAGGTCCTGGATAAATGGTAGCAGAAATTTTGAGTAGTTTGGAGAACCAGCAAATAGGCTGGCCCCGCCCCTGATGCCTCCCAGCCTCCAAGGTGATCTTTTTTTGCCCTGCACAGGAGAACGGAGATGGAAACCAGGTTAGTGGGGAGGGAATGAGGATTTTGCAGCAACCTTCCTCTGCTACCACAGAACTGGTAGTAACAATTTTTGAATCCCACCACTGTATCAGTGACAAAATAATTTCAAAGACCAGGCAACAAATAAGACAGAGTAACATTTGGGCTTTAATTAAAGGAATCAATCCCAAGAATCCATTATAAAATATTCATTTATGAACAAGCGAATGACGTCAACATGTTGTTGTTGTTGGGGTGGTGTTTTTTTTTTTTTTTTTTTGAGAAACATTCTTCTCAAAAATAATTATTTGTAATGATAGCAATGGTACCGTTGTTATTTGCAAAAGGAAACAATTTGGAATTGCAACATTCATATCAACTTTGATTAAGGATGGTTGATATGGTTCGTTGATATAATTAAAATCACAAATCTTCCTAGATAGTTCTATATATGGAACATTGTCTTTCTGGATTGCACTGGCATTTTGAAGTTGGTATGTCTGTCCCCATTGTAAAAGTTTTGCACAAAAATAGGGGGCATGGAATTCATATTTAGTTAGGCATTTATCTGAAATTGTATAGGGTCTCCTCTTAGAACAAGGGTTTGGACTAGAAGATCCCAAGGTCCTTTCCAACTCTATTAATATATGTTCTAACTGGGACTCAGTCTATCAACTGTGAAATTGTTTTCCCTAAAACAACCTTACACAGGCTGAACCAACTATCCTCCTTTGGAGCAGAGGCAGGAGCAAATGATTGTCCTCCATCTATGGCCATTGTTCTTGTTGATGCTATATGTGTTTTACTTGATCGTGTTTGTTCTGTCCTCACTACATGTTAGTCTGTGTGTAGCTCGACATGCAGCTAAACCCACCTATATGCCAATAAAAGAGACAGTGTGCATAGATCTGGATGCTTTATTGAAAGAACAGGATATGACGAAACTGGGGAAAATAGGTGTCAGCATTCCAAGGATCATGCAGAATTAAATCAGAGTCCAAGGCAAAATGATCCTTAAAATTCCAATTTAATAAGTCAGACATCTTAGCACATGTGTGGAAATCCCAATTCTGAAAACTTCCTGGGATTCCACCCAGTTGAAAGTTCATGATCTTATCCCCACACCCATAAATCCATCACATGGTCCAATCTTCTTTGGCCATGCTGGCATCTCCACCCAGCTGGTTCTAATCAGGTGCAGAGGTGAGGAGACAAAAGATGACCTTGGCTTCCAGAAAGGAATGACAACAACACATTCCATAATTCTACTTCTTTCTATTCCCCCCTCCCAATTACTACACTAATGAAACAGCATAGTGAAATAATAGAAAGTGTGGCAGGCCAAAGATCCTAAAAGGAACATAACTACAGGCTTGACAATAGGTATACATACAATGAGAACCAAATACAAGATAGGCAGCATGGAATTACTGCTGAACATAACAATTAATAAATACAAGCAATGTAAATCTCAACAGCTCTGTGTGTGGGATGTGGGTTTGTCCTGGGATGACCATGTGCCACAGATTAAGATGGATGCTTCTTTGTGCTTCTGCCTTCTCCAAATGCTGAAGGAAATGGAATCTGGCTTCTCAGCATGCATTTGTTTTGAGAAAATGGGTTGGATCAGCTTCAAACAATATTGAATTGAATTTTATTATTTGTATGCCGCCCTTCTCCGGGAGGACTCAGGGCGGCAAACAATTCAAAAAAGGGAAACGGGGAACATAGAACAAAATACAGATAATTAAAATAAGCAAGAATCACGCAACTGCACAAGTCGAGAGGGGAGGGGAACTCATCAACCCCAGGCCTGCCGGCAAAGCCAGGTTTTGACGGCTTTTCGGAAGGCCTGGAGAGAGGTGAGGGTCCGAATCCCTGCGGGGAGTTCGTAGGTACTCGGTATTTTGTTTCTCTATCCACTAGATGGGACTAGAGTATATAAAGATCGTTTGTTATTTCTCCCTCTAGCCATTAGATGGGGATAGAGAGCAACAACAGTATATAAAGATCATATGTTAGGGCATATTTTCCCTCCGGCCATTAGATGGGGATAGAGAGCAACAACAGTATATAAAGATCATTCGTTGGAGCGTATTTGTCCCGCCGGCCATTAGATGGAGATAGAGAGCAACAACAGTATATAAAAGTTATATGCTGTGGCATGACAGTGTTTCAGTAAAGTGTGTATCCAAATATTTAATTGACCTCCGTCAGGATTTCTCTCATTTGAATACATACTGTGTACCTGATGTCTACTTTTAGTAATATAGGGACGTTTCTACTTCCATGGGGCTCAAAAGAAAGAATGATTGAGCTCATCTACAATGTTGTTTATATAAAAATTAAAATGAAAGGGAGCCAGTATACGACCCTAGTGAATACATTTTATTCTTTTAATCTGCTTTGTTAGGGTTCACCTGTATTTTGGACTACCGTTATTACTCTTTCTCATTTCCCAGAATCACTGGGAGTTGGGCGGCATATACATTTAAATCATCATTAAAACAACCTATCTGAATTTTTATATCCGTCTCTAGCTACAGTAAAGTCTCCCTTAAATCATCACCATCTTTTAAAGACCCCGTTAATCCCTTGCAGGGTGGACTCTTGGGCAACAGAATAGAGCTGAGTGTTTACTGGCTGGATGCCTTTTCTGTTGCCAATGCAGAGTTTTCTTCAGCAGATATATTCTCATTGTGCCCAGAGAGAGAAATATTTGTCTCTACCTAGGATCAAACTCACAGCCTCCCGATTGTGAGGCAAGAGCTCCACCTCTAGGCCACACCACCACTCAGTAAAGTCTCCTTCAAATGAAGCTGTTGACTTGCATTGGCCTTTGACATCAGTCCTCATGCCCAATCGTAAAGGCTAATGTAAATATTGAGTATCGGCTGTCCTAAAGGATGTTTATTGTTAATCAGTTGAACAGTAGAACAATACATTTCTTGTAGGGTGTTTTTGTAGTTAGTAGAGGTAAAAGGTAAAATTCCCCCCTCACACATACGTGCTAGTCATTCCTCCTAACTCTAGGGGGCAGTGCTCATCTCCGTTTCAAAACCAAAGAGCCAGGGCTGTCCCAAGATGTCTCTGTAATCATGTGGCCGGCATGACTAAATGCCAAATGCACATGGAACGCTGTTACCTTCCCACCAAAGGTGGTTCCTATTTATCTACTTGCATTGTTACATGCTTTTGAGCTGCTAGGTTGGCAGAAGCTGGGACAAGTAACGGGAGCTCACTCCGTTATGCGGCGCTAGGGATTCAAACTGCTGAACTGCTGCTCTTTCTGATCATCTTAGCCACCATGTCCCTTAGTTAGTATACACTCATTTAAAAAGCCAATAAGAATAGTTTTGGGTCAACCATATAAAAGCTTGGGTAAAGCTACTATTTTATTTCATGGAGTGTGTTATTATATGCATAATTTTATTTTATTAGATTTAATCATGTTTGGGTATCATTTTGTTCTCAGGAAGCAAAGGTGAGAAAACCCATTTCCATTCATTTATTTTGACCTAAGCCAGACTGCTAAAAGTCATAATCATAAAAAAGAAAATAGATGGTGCAAGATCACAGCCCCATAATTGAAAATACATAAACTTTAACGGAAATGTTTGACTGATATTGTTACCCCTTACAGTCAGCAATTGACTGTGTTAGCAAGAAATTTTCCGTAGAGGGAATCCTATGCTTATGTTGTTGTCATAGGAAGTGTAACTACTGTTGTAGAATAGCAAATTATAGGATAAGAGAATTTGGGGGAGAGGGGGTTATAGCTAGGATCGATAGAAAAGAAAGGGTGGATAGATTAGAGATGATAGACAAATAGATATAGGATGGATAGGTAGAATGGATTGACAGCTTGGATAGATAGAATGGATGGAAAGCATGGGTAGATGATAGATAGAGCGATGGGTGGATGGATGGATGGATGGATGGATGGATGGATGGATGGATGGATGGATGGATGGATGATGGACGGAGGGAGGGATGGGTATTGGGTACATGGATGGATGGATGGATGGATGAT